>NC_090341.1:57420809-57720809 GCF_035084215.1 Heptranchias perlo | reverse complement strand
ATTATATATGCTGTGCCGTTATGCAACTCCACCTCACTTCACCTGACGAAGGAGCAAAGCTTTGAAAGTTTGTGATTTCAAATAAAGCTGTTGGACGACAACCTGGTGTTGTACGACTCCTTACATTTGTCCACCCCAGTCCATCACCGGCATCTCCACATCATAGTTTGGATTTGATATTGACTCCAAGTTTATATTTGATATTGACCCAGGTTTAGATTTGATATTGACCCTGGTTTGGATTTTATATTGACCCTAAGATTAGATTTGATATTGACCCCTGGTTTATATTTGATATTGACCCCTCGATTAGATTTGATATTGACACCTGGTTTAGATTTGATATTGACCCCTAGTTTAGAATTGATATTGACCGCAGTTTAGATTTGATATTGACCCCTAGATTAGATTTGATATTGACCCCTGGTATAGATTTGATATTGACCGCAGTTTAGATTTGATATTGACCCCCAGATTAGATTTGATATTGACCCCTGGTATAGATTTGATATTGACCGCTGGTTTAGATTTGATATGGACCCCTCGATTCGATTTGATATTGACCCCTAGTTTAGATTTGATATTGATCCATAGATTAGATTTGATATTGACCCTGGTTTAGATTTGATTTTGACCCCTGGTTTAGATTTGTTATTGACCCCTGGTTTAGATTTGATATTGACCCCTGTTTTAGATTTGATATTTACCCCTTGGTTAGATTTGATATTGACCCATGATTTCGGTTTGATATTGATCCCTAGTTTATATTTGATATTGACCCCTCGTTTAGATTTGATATTGACCCCCTAGTTTCGGTTTGATATCGAACCCTAGTTTCGATTTGATATTGACCCCGAGTTTATATTTGATATTGACTCCGACATTAGATTTGATATCAATCCCTGGTTTTGATTTGATATTGACCCTGGTTTAGATTTGATCTTGATCCCTGTTTCAGATTTCATATTGACCCTGGTTTAGATTTGATATTGAACCCGAGTTTAGATTTGATATTGACCCCTCGATCAGATTTGATATTGAACCCTAGTTTAGATTTGATATTGTCCCTGGTTTAGATTTGATATTGATCCCGACATTCGATTTGATATTGACCCCTGGTTTAGATTTGATATTGACCCCAAGTTTAGATTTGATATTGATCCCTAGATTAGATTTGATATTGACCACTGGTTTAGATTTGATATTGATCCCTTGATTAGATTTGATATTGACCCCTTGTTTAGATTTGATATTGACCTCTGGTTTAGATTTGATATTGACCTCTGGTTTAGATTTGATATTGACCCCTGGTTTAGATTTGATATTGAACCCTGGTTTCGGATTGATATTTATCTCTGGTTTAGATTTGATCTTGACCCCTGGTTTAGATTTGATATTGACCCCAAGTTTAGATTTGATATTGACCCCTAGTTTCGGTTTGATATTGACCCCAAGATTAAATTTGATATTGACCCCTAGTTTAGATTTGATATTGACCCCAAGACTGGATTTGATATTAATCCCTGATTTTGATTTGATATTGACCCCTGGTTTAGATTTGATATTGACCACTGGTTCAGATTTGATATTGACCACTGGTTTAGATTTGATATTGACAGCTTTTTCAGATTTGATATTGACCCTTGTTTAGATTTGATATTGACACCTGGTTTAGATTTGATATTGACCCCTGGTTTAGATTTGATATTGACCCCTGGTTTCGATTTGATCTTGACTCCCAGTTTCGGTTTGATATTGACCCCGAGATTAGATTTGATATTGACCCCGAGTTTATATTTGATATTGACCACAGGTTTCGATTTGATATTGTCCCCTGGTTTAGATTTGATGTTGACCGTGGTTGAGATTTGATATTGAACCCGAGTTTAGATTTGATATTGACCCCTAGTTTGGATTTGGTATTGACCCCTAGTTTAGATTTGATATTGTCCCTGGTTTAGATTTGATATTGACCCCTGGTTCACATTTGATATTGACCCCTGGTTTAGATTTGATATTGAACCTGAGTTTAGATTTGATATTGACCCCTGGTTTAGATTTGATATGGACCCCTAGCTTATATTTGATATTGACCCCTCAATTAGATTTGATATTGACCCCAGGTTTCGATTTGATATTGACCCCTGGTTTATATTTGATATTCACCCCTAGTTTATATTTGATATTGACCCCTCGATTAGATTTGATATTGACCCCTGGTTTAGATTAGATATTGACCCCTAGTTTAGAATTGATATTGACCGCAGTTTAGATTTGATATTGACCCATAGATTAGATTTGATATTGACCCCGAGATTAGATTTGATATTGACCCCTGGTATAGATTTGATATTGACCCCTGATTTAGATTTGATATGGACCCCTCGATTAGATTTGATATTGACCGCTGGTTTAGATTTGATATTGACCCCTAGTTTAGAATTGATATTGACCGCAGTTTAGATTTGATATTGACCCACAGATTAGATTTGATATTGACCCCTAGATTAGATTTGATATTGACCCCTGGTTCACATTTGATATTGACCCCTGGTTCACATTTGATATTGACCCCTGGTTCACATTTGGTATTGACCCCTGGTTCACATTTGATATTGACTCCTGGTTTAGATTTGATATTGACCATTGTTTAGATTTGATATTGACCCCTAATCTAGATTCGATATTGACCCCTGGTTCACATTTGATATTGACCCCTGGTTCACATTTGATATTGACCCCTGTTTTAGATTTGACATTGACCGCTGGTTTCGATTTGATATTGACCCCTGGTTTAGATTTGATATTGACCCTGGTTTGGATTTGATATTGACCCCTGGTTCATATTTGATATTGACCCCTGGTTTAGATTTGATATTGACCCCGGTTTAGATTTGATATTGACCCCTGGTTTTGATCTGATATTGACCCCTGGTTTAGATTTGATATTGACCCCGGTTTAGATTTGACATTGACCCCTTGTTTTGATCTGATATTGACCCCTGGTTTAGATTTGATATTGTCCCTTGTTTGGATTTGATATTGACCCCTGGTTCACATTTGATATTGACCCCTGGTTTCGATTTGATATTGAACCCGATTTAGATTTGATATTTAACCCTGGTTTAGATTTGATATTGATCCCTAGTTTAGATGTAAGGAGTCGTACAACACCAGGTTATAGTCCAACAGCTTTATTTGAGATCACAAACTTTCGGAGCTTTGCTCCTTCGTCAGGTGAAGTGAGGTGGAGTTGCATATAGGCACAGCATATATAGTCAGAGAACCAGGCATTGCTCTCTGATTATATATGCTGTGCCGTTATGCAACTCCACCTCACTTCACCTGACGAAGGAGCAAAGCTTTGAAAGTTTGTGATTTCAAATAAAGCTGTTGGACGACAACCTGGTGTTGTACGACTCCTTACATTTGTCCACCCCAGTCCATCACCGGCATCTCCACATCATAGTTTGGATTTGATATTGACTCCAAGTTTATATTTGATATTGACCCAGGTTTAGATTTGATATTGACCCTGGTTTGGATTTTATATTGACCCTAAGATTAGATTTGATATTGACCCCTGGTTTATATTTGATATTGACCCCTCGATTAGATTTGATATTGACACCTGGTTTAGATTTGATATTGACCCCTAGTTTAGAATTGATATTGACCGCAGTTTAGATTTGATATTGACCCCTAGATTAGATTTGATATTGACCCCTGGTATAGATTTGATATTGACCGCAGTTTAGATTTGATATTGACCCCCAGATTAGATTTGATATTGACCCCTGGTATAGATTTGATATTGACCGCTGGTTTAGATTTGATATGGACCCCTCGATTCGATTTGATATTGACCCCTAGTTTAGTTTTGATATTGATCCATAGATTAGATTTGATATTGACCCTGGTTTAGATTTGATTTTGACCCCTGGTTTAGATTTGTTATTGACCCCTGGTTTAGATTTGATATTGACCCTTGTTTTAGATTTGATATTTACCCCTTGGTTAGATTTGATATTGACCCATGATTTCGGTTTGATATTGATCCCTAGTTTATATTTGATATTGACCCCTCGTTTAGATTTGATATTGACCCCCTAGTTTCGGTTTGATATCGAACCCTAGTTTCGATTTGATATTGACCCCGAGTTTATATTTGATATTGACTCCGACATTAGATTTGATATCAATCCCTGGTTTTGATTTGATATTGACCCTGGTTTAGATTTGATCTTGATCCCTGTTTCAGATTTCATATTGACCCTGGTTTAGATTTGATATTGAACCCGAGTTTAGATTTGATATTGACCCCTCGATCAGATTTGATATTGAACCCTAGTTTAGATTTGATATTGTCCCTGGTTTAGATTTGATATTGATCCCGACATTCGATTTGATATTGACCCCTGGTTTAGATTTGATATTGACCCCAAGTTTAGATTTGATATTGATCCCTAGATTAGATTTGATATTGACCACTGGTTTAGATTTGATATTGATCCCTTGATTAGATTTGATATTGACCCCTTGTTTAGATTTGATATTGACCTCTGGTTTAGATTTGATATTGACCTCTGGTTTAGATTTGATATTGACCCCTGGTTTAGATTTGATATTGAACCCTGGTTTCGGATTGATATTTATCTCTGGTTTAGATTTGATCTTGACCCCTGGTTTAGATTTGATATTGACCCCAAGTTTAGATTTGATATTGACCCCTAGTTTCGGTTTGATATTGACCCCAAGATTAAATTTGATATTGACCCCTAGTTTAGATTTGATATTGACCCCAAGACTGGATTTGATATTAATCCCTGATTTTGATTTGATATTGACCCCTGGTTTAGATTTGATATTGACCACTGGTTCAGATTTGATATTGACCACTGGTTTAGATTTGATATTGACAGCTTTTTCAGATTTGATATTGACCCTTGTTTAGATTTGATATTGACACCTGGTTTAGATTTGATATTGACCCCTGGTTTAGATTTGATATTGACCCCTGGTTTCGATTTGATCTTGACTCCCAGTTTCGGTTTGATATTGACCCCGAGATTAGATTTGATATTGACCCCGAGTTTATATTTGATATTGACCACAGGTTTCGATTTGATATTGTCCCCTGGTTTAGATTTGATGTTGACCGTGGTTGAGATTTGATATTGAACCCGAGTTTAGATTTGATATTGACCCCTAGTTTGGATTTGGTATTGACCCCTAGTTTAGATTTGATATTGTCCCTGGTTTAGATTTGATATTGACCCCTGGTTCACATTTGATATTGACCCCTGGTTTAGATTTGATATTGAACCTGAGTTTAGATTTGATATTGACCCCTGGTTTAGATTTGATATGGACCCCTAGCTTATATTTGATATTGACCCCTCAATTAGATTTGATATTGACCCCTGGTTTCGATTTGATATTGACCCCTGGTTTATATTTGATATTCACCCCTAGTTTATATTTGATATTGACCCCTCGATTAGATTTGATATTGACCCCTGGTTTAGATTAGATATTGACCCCTAGTTTAGAATTGATATTGACCGCAGTTTAGATTTGATATTGACCCATAGATTAGATTTGATATTGACCCCGAGATTAGATTTGATATTGACCCCTGGTATAGATTTGATATTGACCCCTGATTTAGATTTGATATGGACCCCTCGATTAGATTTGATATTGACCGCTGGTTTAGATTTGATATTGACCCCTAGTTTAGAATTGATATTGACCGCAGTTTAGATTTGATATTGACCCACAGATTAGATTTGATATTGACCCCTAGATTAGATTTGATATTGACCCCTGGTTCACATTTGATATTGACCCCTGGTTCACATTTGATATTGACCCCTGGTTCACATTTGGTATTGACCCCTGGTTCACATTTGATATTGACTCCTGGTTTAGATTTGATATTGACCATTGTTTAGATTTGATATTGACCCCTAATCTAGATTCGATATTGACCCCTGGTTCACATTTGATATTGACCCCTGGTTCACATTTGATATTGACCCCTGTTTTAGATTTGATATTGACCGCTGGTTTCGATTTGATATTGACCCCTGGTTTAGATTTGATATTGACCCTGGTTTGGATTTGATATTGACCCCTGGTTCACATTTGATATTGACCCCTTGTTTAGATTTGATATTGACCCCGGTTTAGATTTGACATTGACCCCTTGTTTTGATCTGATATTGACCCCTGGTTTAGATTTGATATTGTCCCTTGTTTGGATTTGATATTGACCCCTGGTTCACATTTGATATTGACCCCTGGTTTAGATTTGATATTGACCCCGGTTTAGATTTGTTATTGACCCCTGGTTTTGATCTGATATTGACCCCTGGTTTAGATTTGATATTGACCCCGGTTTAGATTTGACATTGACCCCTTGTTTTGATCTGATATTGACCCCTGGTTTAGATTTGATATTGTCCCTTGTTTGGATTTGATATTGACCCCTGGTTCACATTTGATATTGACCCCTGGTTTCGATTTGATATTGAACCCGATTTAGATTTGATATTGAACTCTGGTTTAGATTTGATATTGATCCCTAGTTTAGATGTAAGTATTCGTACAACACCAGGTTATAGTCCAACAGCTTTATTTGAGATCACAAACTTTCGGAGCTTTGCTCCTTCGTCAGGTAAAGTGAGGTGGAGTTGCATATAGGCACAGCATATATAATCAGAGAACCAGGCATTGTTCTCTGATTATATATGCTGTGCCGTTATGCAACTCCACCTCACTTCACCTGACGAAGGAGCAAAGCTTTGAAAGTTTGTGATTTCAAATAAAGCTGTTGGACGACAACCTGGTGTTGTACGACTCCTGACATTTGTCCACCCCAGTCCATCACCGGCATCTCCACATCATAGTTTGGATTTGATATTGACTCCAAGTTTATATTTGATATTGACCCAGGTTTAGATTTGATATTGACCCTGGTTTGGATTTTATATTGACCCTAAGATTAGATTTGATATTGACCCCTGGTTTATATTTGATATGGACCCCGAGCTTATATTTGATATTGACCCCTCGATTAGATTTGATATTGACACCTGGTTTAGATTTGATATTGATCGCAGTTTAGATTTGATATTGACCCCTGGTATAGATTTGATATTGACCGCTGGTTTAGATTTGATTTGGACCCCTCGATTAGATTTGATATTGACCCCTAGTTTAGATTTGATATTGATCCATAGATTAGATTTGATATTGACCCTGGTTTAGATTTGATTTTGACCCCTGGTTTTGATCTGATATTGACCCCTGGTTTAGATTTGATATTGACCCATGATTTCGGTTTGATATTGATCCCTAGTTGATATTTGATATTGACCCCTCGTTTAGATTTGATATTGATCCCTGGTTTAGATTTGATATTGACCCCTCGTTCAAATTTGATATTGACCCCAAGATTAGATTTGATATTGACCACTGGTTTAGATTTGATATTGACCACTGGTTTAGATTTGATATTGACCACAAGTTTAGATTTGATCTTGACCCCTAGATTAGATTTGATATTGACACCTAGATTAGATTTGATATTGATCCCTGGTTTTGATTTGATATTGACCCCTCGTTCATATTTGATATTGACCCCAAGATTAGATTTGATATTGACCCCTGGTTTAGATTTGATATTGACCACTGGTTTAGATTTGATATTGACCACTAGTTTAGATTTGATCTTGACCCCTGGTTTAGATTTGATATTGACCCCGGTTTTATATTTGATCTTGACCCCTAGTTTCGGTTTGATATCGAACCCTAGTTTAGATTTGATATTGACCCATTTTTCATATTTGATATTGACCCCAAGATTAGATTTGATATTGACCCCTAGTTTCGATTTGATATTAACCCCTCGATTAGGTTTGATATTGACCCCGGTTTATATATGATATTGATTCCACGTTTATATTTGATATTGACCCCGGTTTATATTTGATTTTGATCCCTGGTTTTGATTTGATATTGACCCCTGGTTTAGATTTGATATTGACCCCTAGTTTCGGTTTGATATTGACCCCTAGATTAAATTTGATATTGACCCCTAGTTTAGATTTGATATTGACCCCAAGACTGGATTTGATATTAATCCCTGATTTTGATTTGATATTGACCCCTGGTTTAGATTTGATATTGACCACTGGTTTAGATTTGATATTGACCCCCGTTTTAGATTTGATATTGACACCTTTTTCAGATTTGATATTGACCCTTGTTTAGATTTGATATTGACCCCTGGTTTAGATTTGATATTGACCCATAGATTAGATTTGATATTGACCCCTAGATTAGATTTGATATTGACCCCTGGTATAGATTTGATATTGACCCCTGATTTAGATATGATATGGACCCCTCGATTAGATTTGATATTGACCCCTAGTTTCGGTTTGATATTGAACCTGGTGTTGTGCGACTCCTTACATTTGTCCACCCCAGTCCATCACCGGCATCTCCACATCATAGTTTGGATTTGATATTGACTCCAAGTTTATATTTGATATTGACCCCTGGTTTATATTTGATATGGACCCCGAGCTTATATTTGATATTGACCCCTCGATTAGATTTGATATTGACCCCTAGTTTAGATTTGATATTGATCCATAGATTAGATTTGATATTGACCCTGGTTTAGATTTGATTTTGACCCCTGGTTTTGATCTGATATTGACCCCTGGTTTAGATTTGATATTGACCCATGATTTCGGTTTGATATTGATCCCTAGTTGATATTTGATATTGACCCCTCGTTTAGATTTGATATTGATCCCTGGTTTTGATTTGATATTGACCCCTCGTTCAAATTTGATATTGACCCCAAGATTAGATTTGATATTGACCACTGGTTTAGATTTGATATTGACCACTGGTTTAGATTTGATATTGACCACAAGTTTAGATTTGATCTTGACCCCTAGATTAGATTTGATATTGACACCTAGATTAGATTTGATATTGATCCCTGGTTTTGATTTGATATTGACCCCTCGTTCATATTTGATATTGACCCCAAGATTAGATTTGATATTGACCCCTGGTTTAGATTTGATATTGACCACTGGTTTAGATTTGATATTGACCACTAGTTTAGATTTGATCTTGACCCCTGGTTTAGATTTGATATTGACCCCGGTTTTATATTTGATCTTGACCCCTAGTTTCGGTTTGATATCGAACCCTAGTTTAGATTTGATATTGACCCATTTTTCATATTTGATATTGACCCCAAGATTAGATTTGATATTGACCCCTAGTTTCGATTTGATATTAACCCCTCGATTAGATTTGATATTGACCCCGGTTTATATATGATATTGATTCCACGTTTATATTTGATATTGACCCCGGTTTATATTTGATATTGACCCCTGGTTCAGATTTGATATTGACCCCGGTTTTATATTTGATCTTGACCCCTAGTTTCGGTTTGATATCGAACCCTAGTTTAGATTTGATATTGACCCCAAGATTAGATTTGATATTGACCCCTAGTTTCGATTTGATATTAACCCCTCGATTGGATTTGATATTGACCCCGGTTTATATATGATATTGATTCCACGTTTATATTTGATATTGACCCCGGTTCACATTTGATATTGACCCCTGGTTTAGATTTGATATTGACCCCGGTTTAGATTTGTTATTGACCCCTGGTTTTGATCTGATATTGACCCCTGGTTTAGATTTGATATTGACCCCGGTTTAGATTTGACATTGACCCCTTGTTTTGATCTGATATTGACCCCTGGTTTAGATTTGATATTGTCCCTTGTTTGGATTTGATATTGACCCCTGGTTCACATTTGATATTGACCCCTGGTTTCGATTTGATATTGAACCCGATTTAGATTTGATATTGAACTCTGGTTTAGATTTGATATTGATCCCTAGTTTAGATGTAAGTATTCGTACAACACCAGGTTATAGTCCAACAGCTTTATTTGAGATCACAAACTTTCGGAGCTTTGCTCCTTCGTCAGGTAAAGTGAGGTGGAGTTGCATATAGGCACAGCATATATAATCAGAGAACCAGGCATTGTTCTCTGATTATATATGCTGTGCCGTTATGCAACTCCACCTCACTTCACCTGACGAAGGAGCAAAGCTTTGAAAGTTTGTGATTTCAAATAAAGCTGTTGGACGACAACCTGGTGTTGTACGACTCCTGACATTTGTCCACCCCAGTCCATCACCGGCATCTCCACATCATAGTTTGGATTTGATATTGACTCCAAGTTTATATTTGATATTGACCCAGGTTTAGATTTGATATTGACCCTGGTTTGGATTTTATATTGACCCTAAGATTAGATTTGATATTGACCCCTGGTTTATATTTGATATGGACCCCGAGCTTATATTTGATATTGACCCCTCGATTAGATTTGATATTGACACCTGGTTTAGATTTGATATTGATCGCAGTTTAGATTTGATATTGACCCCTGGTATAGATTTGATATTGACCGCTGGTTTAGATTTGATTTGGACCCCTCGATTAGATTTGATATTGACCCCTAGTTTAGATTTGATATTGATCCATAGATTAGATTTGATATTGACCCTGGTTTAGATTTGATTTTGACCCCTGGTTTTGATCTGATATTGACCCCTGGTTTAGATTTGATATTGACCCATGATTTCGGTTTGATATTGATCCCTAGTTGATATTTGATATTGACCCCTCGTTTAGATTTGATATTGATCCCTGGTTTAGATTTGATATTGACCCCTCGTTCAAATTTGATATTGACCCCAAGATTAGATTTGATATTGACCACTGGTTTAGATTTGATATTGACCACTGGTTTAGATTTGATATTGACCACAAGTTTAGATTTGATCTTGACCCCTAGATTAGATTTGATATTGACACCTAGATTAGATTTGATATTGATCCCTGGTTTTGATTTGATATTGACCCCTCGTTCATATTTGATATTGACCCCAAGATTAGATTTGATATTGACCCCTGGTTTAGATTTGATATTGACCACTGGTTTAGATTTGATATTGACCACTAGTTTAGATTTGATCTTGACCCCTGGTTTAGATTTGATATTGACCCCGGTTTTATATTTGATCTTGACCCCTAGTTTCGGTTTGATATCGAACCCTAGTTTAGATTTGATATTGACCCATTTTTCATATTTGATATTGACCCCAAGATTAGATTTGATATTGACCCCTAGTTTCGATTTGATATTAACCCCTCGATTAGATTTGATATTGACCCCGGTTTATATATGATATTGATTCCACGTTTATATTTGATATTGACCCCGGTTTATATTTGATTTTGATCCCTGGTTTTGATTTGATATTGACCCCTGGTTTAGATTTGATATTGACCCCTAGTTTCGGTTTGATATTGACCCCTAGATTAAATTTGATATTGACCCCTAGTTTAGATTTGATATTGACCCCAAGACTGGATTTGATATTAATCCCTGATTTTGATTTGATATTGACCCCTGGTTTAGATTTGATATTGACCACTGGTTTAGATTTGATATTGACCCCCGTTTTAGATTTGATATTGACACCTTTTTCAGATTTGATATTGACCCTTGTTTAGATTTGATATTGACCCCTGGTTTAGATTTGATATTGACCCATAGATTAGATTTGATATTGACCCCTAGATTAGATTTGATATTGACCCCTGGTATAGATTTGATATTGACCCCTGATTTAGATATGATATGGACCCCTCGATTAGATTTGATATTGACCCCTAGTTTCGGTTTGATATTGAACCTGGTGTTGTGCGACTCCTTACATTTGTCCACCCCAGTCCATCACCGGCATCTCCACATCATAGTTTGGATTTGATATTGACTCCAAGTTTATATTTGATATTGACCCCTGGTTTATATTTGATATGGACCCCGAGCTTATATTTGATATTGACCCCTCGATTAGATTTGATATTGACCCCTAGTTTAGATTTGATATTGATCCATAGATTAGATTTGATATTGACCCTGGTTTAGATTTGATTTTGACCCCTGGTTTTGATCTGATATTGACCCCTGGTTTAGATTTGATATTGACCCATGATTTCGGTTTGATATTGATCCCTAGTTGATATTTGATATTGACCCCTCGTTTAGATTTGATATTGATCCCTGGTTTTGATTTGATATTGACCCCTCGTTCAAATTTGATATTGACCCCAAGATTAGATTTGATATTGACCACTGGTTTAGATTTGATATTGACCACTGGTTTAGATTTGATATTGACCACAAGTTTAGATTTGATCTTGACCCCTAGATTAGATTTGATATTGACACCTAGATTAGATTTGATATTGATCCCTGGTTTTGATTTGATATTGACCCCTCGTTCATATTTGATATTGACCCCAAGATTAGATTTGATATTGACCCCTGGTTTAGATTTGATATTGACCCCGGTTTTATATTTGATCTTGACCCCTAGTTTCGGTTTGATATCGAACCCTAGTTTAGATTTGATATTGACCCATTTTTCATATTTGATATTGACCCCAAGATTAGATTTGATATTGACCCCTAGTTTCGATTTGATATTAACCCCTCGATTAGATTTGATATTGACCCCGGTTTATATATGATATTGATTCCACGTTTATATTTGATATTGACCCCGGTTTATATTTGATATTGACCCCTGGTTCAGATTTGATATTGACCCCGGTTTTATATTTGATCTTGACCCCTAGTTTCGGTTTGATATCGAACCCTAGTTTAGATTTGATATTGACCCCAAGATTAGATTTGATATTGACCCCTAGTTTCGATTTGATATTAACCCCTCGATTGGATTTGATATTGACCCCGGTTTATATATGATATTGATTCCACGTTTATATTTGATATTGACCCCGGTTTATATTTGATTTTGATCCCTGGTTTTGATTTGATATTGACCCCTGGTTTAGATTTGATATTGACCCCTAGTTTCGGTTTGATATTGACCCCTAGATTAAATTTGATATTGACCCCTAGTTTAGATTTGATATTGACCCCAAGACTGGATTTGATATTAATCCCTGATTTTGATTTGATATTGACCCCTGGTTTAGATTTGATATTGACCACTGGTTTAGATTTGATATTGACCCC
Source organism: Heptranchias perlo (assembly GCF_035084215.1). Classification (NCBI taxonomy): domain Eukaryota; kingdom Metazoa; phylum Chordata; class Chondrichthyes; order Hexanchiformes; family Hexanchidae; genus Heptranchias; species Heptranchias perlo. The sequence continues at coordinate 57,707,631 of NC_090341.1, read as the reverse complement.
CGTTTTAGATTTGATATTGACACCTTTTTCAGATTTGATATTGACCCTTGTTTAGATTTGATATTGACCCCTGGTTTAGATTTGATATTGAACCCTGGTTTAGATTTGATATTGACCCCGGTTTAGATTTGATATTGACCCCGAGTTTATATTTGATATTGACCCCAACATTAGATTTGATATCAATCCCTGGTTTTGATTTGATATTGACCCCTGGTTTAGATTTGATATTGTCCCCTGGTTGAGATTTGATCTTGATCCCTGTTTCAGATTTGATATTGACCGTGGTTTAGATTTGATATTGAACCCGAGTTTAGATTTGATATTGACCCCTAGTTTGGATTTGTTATTGACCCCTGGTTCACATTTGATATTGACCCCTGGTTTAGATTTGATATTGTCCCTGGTTTAGATTCGATATTGACCCCTGGTTCACATTTGATATTGACCCCTGGTTTAGATTTGATATTGAACCCGAGTTTAGATTTGATATTGACCCCTGGTTTAGATTTGATATGGACCCCTAGCTTATATTTGATATTGACCCCTCAATTAGATTTGATATTGACCCCTGGTTTCGATTTGATATTGACCCCTGGTTTATATTTGATATTGACCCCTAGTTTATATTTGATATTGACCCCTCGATTAGATTTGATATTGACCCCTGGTTTAGATTTGATATTGACCCCTAGTTTAGAATTGATATTGACCGCAGTTTAGATTTGATATTGACCCATAGATTAGATTTGATATTGACCCCTAGATTAGATTTGATATTGACCCCTGGTATAGATTTGATATTGACCCCTGATTTAGATATGATATGGACCCCTCGATTAGATTTGATATTGACCCCTAGTTTCGGTTTGATATTGAACCTGGTGTTGTGCGACTCCTTACATTTGTCCACCCCAGTCCATCACCGGCATCTCCACATCATAGTTTGGATTTGATATTGACTCCAAGTTTATATTTGATATTGACCCCTGGTTTATATTTGATATGGACCCCGAGCTTATATTTGATATTGACCCCTCGATTAGATTTGATATTGACACCTGGTTTAGATTTGATATTGACCCCTAGTTTAGAATTGATATTGACCACTGGTTTCGATTTGATATTGACCCCTGGTTTCGATTTGATATTGACCACTCGTTTAGATTTGATATTGACCCCTGTTTTAGATTTGATATTGACCCCTTTTTCAGATTTGATATTGACCCTTGTTTCGATTTGATATTGCCCCCTAGTTTAGATTTGATCTTGAACCCTAGTTTCGGTTTGATATTGACCCCTAGTTTAGATTTGATATTGACCCCTCGTTCATATTTGATATTGACCCCAAGATTAGATTTGATATCGACCCCTGGTTTAGATTTGATATTGATCTCTGGTTTCGATTTGATATTGACCCCTGTTTTAGATTTGATCTTGACCCCGGTTTCGGTTTGATATTGATCCCTCGTTTATATTTGATATTGACCACTGGTTTAGATTTGATATTGACCACTGGTTTAGATTTGATATTGACCCCGAGTTTATATTTGATATTGACCCCTACATTAGATTTGATATCAATCCCTGGTTTTGATTTGATATTGACCCCTGGTTTAGATTTGATATTGACCCTGGCTTAGATTTGATATTGATCTCTGGTTTAGATTTGATACAGATGCTTGGTTTAGATTTGATATTGAAACCTAGTTTAGATTTGATATTGACCCCTGGTTTAGATTTGATATTGACCCTGGCTTAGATTTGATATTGATCTCTGGTTTAGATTTGATACAGACGTTTCGTTTAGATTTGATATTGAACCCTAGTTTAGATTTGATATTGACCCATGGTTTAGATTTCATCTTGACCCCAAGTTTAGATTTGATATTGACCCCTAGATTAGTTTTGATATTGACCCCTAGTTTAGATTTGATATTGACCCCAGGTTCAGATTTGATATTGACCCCTTGTTTAGATTTGATATTGACCCCTGGTTTAGATTTCATCTTGACCCCAAGTTTAGATTTGATATTGACCCCTCGATTAGTTTTGATATTGACCTCTGGTTTAGATTTGATATTGACCCCTGGTTCAGATTTGATATTGACCCCTGGTTTAGATTTGATATTGAACCCTGGTTTAAGATTGATATTTATCTCTGGTTTAGATTTGATCTTGACTCCCAGTTTAGATTTGATATTGACCCCAAGTTTAGATTTGATATTGATCCCAAGATTATATTTGATATTGACCCCTGGTTTAGATTTGATATTGATCCCGAGATTCGATTTGATATTGACCGCTGGTTTCGATTTGATATTGACCCCTGGTTTAGATTTGATATTGACCCTGGTTTAGATTTGATATTGATCCCTGTTTCGGATTTGATATTGACCCTGGTTTAGATTTGATATTGACCCCTGGTTTAGATTTGATATTGACCCCTAGTTTAGATTTGATATTGTCCCTTGTTTGGATTTTATATTGACCCCTGGTTCACATTTGATATTGACCCCTGGTTTAGATTTGATATTGACCCCGGTTTAGATTTGACATTGACCCCTGGTTTTGATCTGATATTGACCCCTAGTTTAGATTTGATATTGTCCCTGGTTTAGATTTGATATTGACCCCTGGTTCACATTTGATATTGACCCCTGGTTTAGATTTGATATTGAACCTGAGTTTAGATTTGATATTGACCCCTGGTTTAGATTTGATATGGACCCCTAGCTTATATTTGATATTGACCCCTCAATTAGATTTGATATTGACCCTGGTTTAGATTTGATATTGACCCCTGGTTCACATTTGATATTGACCCCTGGTTTAGATTTGATATTGAACCCGAGTTTATATTTGATATTGACCCCTCGATTAGATTTGATATTGACCCCTGGTTTAGAATTGATATTGACCGCAGTTTAGATTTGATATTGACCCATAAATTAGATTTGATATTGACCCCGAGATTAGATTTGATATTGACCCCTGGTATAGATTTGATATTAACCCCTGATTTAGATTTGATATGGACCCCTCGATTAGATTTGATTTTGACCGCTGGTTTAGATTTGATATTGACCCCTAGTTTAGAATTGATATTGACCGCAGTTTAGATTTGATATTGACCCACAGATTAGATTTGATATTGACCCCTAGATTAGATTTGATATTGACCCCTGGTTCACATTTGATATTGACCCCTGGTTCACATTTGATATTGACCCCTGGTTCACATTTGGTATTGACCCCTGGTTCACATTTGATATTGACTCCTGGTTTAGATTTGATATTGACCATTGTTTAGATTTGATATTGACCCCTAATCTAGATTCGATATTGACCCCTGGTTCACATTTGATATTGACCCCTGGTTCACATTTGATATTGACCCCTGTTTTAGATTTGATATTGACCGCTGGTTTTGATTTGATATTGACCCCTGGTTTAGATTTGATATTGACCCTGGTTTGGATTTGATATTGACCCCTGGTTCACATTTGATATTGACCCCTTGTTTAGATTTGATATTGACCCCGGTTTAGATTTGACATTGACCCCTTGTTTTGATCTGATATTGACCCCTGGTTTAGATTTGATATTGTCCCTTGTTTGGATTTGATATTGACCCCTGGTTCACATTTGATATTGACCCCTGGTTTAGATTTGATATTGACCCCGGTTTAGATTTTTTATTGACCCCTGGTTTTGATCTGATATTGACCCCTGGTTTAGATTTGATATTGACCCCGGTTTAGATTTGACATTGACCCCTTGTTTTGATCTGATATTGACCCCTGGTTTAGATTTGATATTGTCCCTTGTTTGGATTTGATATTGACCCCTGGTTCACATTTGATATTGACCCCTGGTTTCGATTTGATATTGAACCCGATTTAGATTTGATATTGAACCCTGGTTTAGATTTGATATTGATCCCTAGTTTAGATGTAAGTATTCGTACAACACCAGGTTATAGTCCAACAGCTTTATTTGAGATCACAAACTTTCGGAGCTTTGCTCCTTCGTCAGGTAAAGTGAGGTGGAGTTGCATATAGGCACAGCATATATAATCAGAGAACCAGGCATTGTTCTCTGATTATATATGCTGTGCCGTTATGCAACTCCACCTCACTTCACCTGACGAAGGAGCAAAGCTTTGAAAGTTTGTGATTTCAAATAAAGCTGTTGGACGACAACCTGGTGTTGTACGACTCCTGACATTTGTCCACCCCAGTCCATCACCGGCATCTCCACATCATAGTTTGGATTTGATATTGACTCCAAGTTTATATTTGATATTGACCCAGGTTTAGATTTGATATTGACCCTGGTTTGGATTTTATATTGACCCTAAGATTAGATTTGATATTTACCCCTGGTTTATATTTGATATGGACCCCGAGCTTATATTTGATATTGACCCCTCGATTAGATTTGATATTGACACCTGGTTTAGATTTGATATTGATCGCAGTTTAGATTTGATATTGACCCCTAGATTAGATTTGATATTGACCCCTGGTATAGACTTGATATTGACCGCAGTTTAGATTTGATATTGACCCCCAGATTAGATTTGATATTGACCCCTGGTATAGATTTGATATTGACCGCTGGTTTAGATTTGATTTGGACCCCTCGATTAGATTTGATATTGACCCCTAGTTTAGATTTGATATTGATCCATAGATTAGATTTGATATTGACCCTGGTTTAGATTTGATTTTGACCCCTGGTTTTGATCTGATATTGACCCCTGGTTTAGATTTGATATTGACCCATGATTTCGGTTTGATATTGATCCCTAGTTGATATTTGATATTGACCCCTCGTTTAGATTTGATATTGACCCCTGGTTTAGATTTGATATTGATCCCTAGATGTGATTTGATATTGACCCCTGGTTTAGTTTTGATATTGATCCCTGGTTTAGGTTTGATATTTATCTCTGCTTTAGATTTGATATTGACCCCTGGTTTAGATTTGATATTGAACCCTGGTTTCGATTTGATATTGACCCCTCGATTAGATTTGATATTGACCACTAGTTCAGATTTGATCTTGACCCCCTGGTTTAGATTTGATATTGACCCCTGTTTTAGATTTGATATTGACCCCTGTTTTAGATTTGATCTTGACCCATGGTTTAGATTTGATATTGACCCCTGGTTTGTTTTGATGTTGCCCCCTGGTTTAGTTTTGATATTGACCCCTGGTTTAGGTTTGATATTTATCTCTGGTTTAGATTTGATATTGACCCCTGGTTTAGATTTGATATTGAACCCTGGTTTCGATTTGATATTGACCCCTCGATTAGATTTGATATTGATCCCGGTTTATATTTGATATTGATCCCTGGTTTTGATTTGATATTGATCTCTTGTTTAGATTTGATCTTGACCCCTGGTTTCGATTTGATATTGATCCCTGGTTTCGGATTGATATTTATCTCTGGTTTAGATTTGATATTGACCCCTGGTTTAGATTTGATATTGACCCCTGGTTTAGATTTGATATTGACCCCAAATTTAGATTTGATATTGATCCCTTGATCAGATTTGATATTGACCCCTGGTTTAGATTTGATATTGATCCCGACATTTGATTTGATATTGACCCCTGGTTTAGATTTGATATTGATCCCTAGATTAGATTTGACATTGACCCCTGGTTTAGATTTGATATTGATCTCTGGTTCAGATTTGATATTGACCCCTGGTTTGTTTTGATGTTGACCCTTGGTTTAGATTTGATATTGATCCCTAGATTAGATTTGATATTGACCCCTGGTTTAGATTTGATATTGATCCCTAGATGTGATTTGATATTGACCCCTGGTTTAGATTTGATGTTGACCCCTGGTTGAGATTTGATATTGAACCCTGGTTTCGATTTGATATTGACCCCTCAATTAGATTTGTTATTGATCCCGGTTTATATTTGATGTTGATCCTTGGTTTTGATTTGATATTGACCCCTGGTTTTGATTTGATATGGATCCCTGGTTTTGATTTGATATTGACCCCTGGTTTATATTTGATATTGGTCTCTGGTTTAGATTTGATCTTGACCCTTGGTTTAGATTTGATATTGACCCCAAGTTTAGATTTGATATTGACCCCTAGATTAATTTTGATATTGACCTCTGGTTTAGATTTGATATTGACCCCTGGTTCAGATTTGATAATGACCGCTGGTTTCGATTTGATATTGACCCCTGGTTTCGATTTGATATTGACCCTGGTTTAGATTTGATATTGATCACTGTTTCGGATTTGATATTGACCCTGGTTCAGATTTGATATTGACCCCTGGTTTAGATTTGATATTGACCCCTAGATTAGATTTGATATTAACCCCTAGATTAGATTTGATATTGACCCTTAGTTTAGATTTGATATTGTCCCTTGTTTGGATTTGATATTGACCCCTGGTTTAGATTTGATATTGACCCCGGTTTAGATTTGACATTGACCCCTGGTTTTGATCTGATATTGACCCCTGGTTTCGATTTGATATTGAACCCGATTTAGATTTGATATTTAACCCTGGTTTAGATTTGATATTGATCCCGAGTTTAGATGGAATTATTCGTACAACACCAGGTTATAGTCCAACAGCTTTATTTGAGATCACAAACTTTCGGAGCTTTGCTCCTTCGTCAGGTGAAGTGAGGTGGAGTTGCATATAGGCACAGCATATATAGTCAGAGAACCAGGCATTGTTCTCTGATTATATATGCTGTGCCGTTATGCAACTCCACCTCACTTCACCTGACGAAGGAGCAAAGCTTTGAAAGTTTGTGATTTCAAATAAAGCTGTTGGACGACAACCTGGTGTTGTGCGACTGCTTACATTTGTCCACCCCAGTCCATCACCGGCATCTCCACATCATAGTTTGGATTTGATATTGACTCCAAGTTTATATTTGATATTGACCCAGGTTTAGATTTGATATCGACCCTGGTTTGGATTTTATATTGACCCTAAGATTAGATTTGATATTGACCCCTGGTTTATATTTGAGATGGACCCCAAGCTTATATTTGATATTGACCCCTCGAATAGATTTGATATTGTCACCTGGTTTAGATTTGATATTGACCCCTGTTTTAGATTTGATATTTACCCTTGTTTAGATTTGATATTGACCCATGATTTCGGTTTGATATTGACCCCTAGATTAGATTTGATATTGACCCCTCGATTAGATTTGATATTGATCCCTGGTTTTGATTTGATATTGACCCCTCATTCATATTTGATATTGACTCCAAGATTAGATTTGATATTGACCCCTGGTTTAGATTTGATATTGACCCCTAGTTTAGAATTGATATTGACCGCAGTTTAGATTTGATATTGATCCCTAGATTAGATTTGATATTGACCCCCAGATTAGATTTGATATTGACCCCAAGATTAGATTTGATATTGACCCCTGGTTTAGATTTGATATTGACCACTGGTTTAGATTTGATATTGACCACTAGTTCAGATTTGATCTTGACCCCCTGGTTTAGATTTGATATTGACCCCTGTTTTAGATTTGATCTTGACCCATGGTTTAGATTTGATCTTGACCCATGGTTTAGATTTGATATTGACCCCTGGTTTAGATTTCATCTTGACCCCAAGTTTAGATTTGATATTGACCCCTGGTTTCGATTTGATATTGATCTCTGGTTCAGATTTGATATTGACCCCTGGTTTAGGATTGATATTTATCTCTGGTTTAGATTTGATATTGACCCCTGGTTTAGATTTGATATTGACCCCAAGTTTAGATTTGATATTGATCCCTTGATTAGATTTGATATTGACCCCTGGTTTAGATTTGATATTGACCCCTGGTTTAGATTTGATATTGATCCCGACATTAGATTTGATATTGACCCCTGGTTTAGATTTGATATTGATCCCTCGATTAGATTTGACATTGACCCCTGGTTTAGATTTGATATTGATCTCTGGTTCAGATTTGATATTGACCCCTGGTTTGTTTTGATGTTGACCCTTGGTTTAGATTTGATATTGATCGCGAGTTTCGATTTGATATTGATCCCGAGATGTGATTTGATATTGACCCCTGGTTTAGATTTGATATTGACCCCTGGTTTAGATTTGATATTGAACCCTGGTTTCGATTTGATATTGACCCCTCAATTAGATTTGATATTGATCCCGGTTTATATTTGATATTGATCCTTGGTTTTGATTTGATATTGACCCCTGGTTTTGATTTGATATTGATCCCTGGTTTTGATTTGATATTGACCCCTGGTTTATATTTGATATTGGTCTCTGGTTTGGATTTGATCTTGACCCTTGGTTTAGATTTGATATTGACCCCTGGCTTAGATTTGATATTGATCCCTGGTTTTGATTTGATATTGACCCCTCATTCATATTTGATATTGACTCCAAGATTAGATTTGATATTGACCCCTGGTTTAGATTTGATATTGACCCCTGTTTTAGATTTGATCTTGACCCCAAGTTTAGATTTGATATTGATCCCTTGATTAGATTTGATATTGACCCCTGGTTTAGATTTGATATTGACCCCTGGTTTATATTTGATATTGGTCTCTGGTTTGGATTTGATCTTGACCCTTGGTTTAGATTTGATATTGACCCCTGGCTTAGATTTGATATTGACCCCAAGTTTAGATTTGATATTGACCCCTAGATTAGTTTTGATATTGACCTCTGGTTTAGATTTGATATTGACCCCTGGTTCAGATTTGATATTGAACCCTGGTTGAGGATTGATATTTATCTCTGGTTTAGTTTTGATATTGACCCCTCGATTAGATTTGATCTTGACCCCTGGTTTCGATTTGATTTTGATCCCTGGTTTAGATTTTATATTGACCCCAGGTTTAGATTTGATATTGACCTCTTGTTTAGATTTGATATTGATCCCTGGTTTCGAATTGATATTGACCCCTGGTTTAGATTTGATATTGACCCCTGGTTTAGATTTGATATTGACCCCTGGTTTAGATTTGATAATGATCCCGACATTAGATTTGATATTGACCCCTGGTTTAGATTTGATATTGATCCCTAGATTAGATTTGACATTGACCCCTGGTTTAGATTTGATATTGATCTCTGGTTCAGATTTGATATTGACCCCAGGTTCAGATTTGATATTGAACCCTGGTTTAGGATTGATATTTATCTCTGGTTTAGATTTGATATTGACCCCTGGTTTAGATTTGATATTGACCCCAAGTTTAGATTTGATATTGATCCCTTGATTAGATTTGATATTGACCCCTGGTTTAGATTTGATATTGACCCCTGGTTTAGATTTGATATTGATCCCGACATTAGATTTGATATTGACCCCTGGTTTAGATTTGATATTGATCCCTCGATTAGATTTGACATTGACCCCTGGTTTAGATTTGATATTGATCTCTGGTTCAGATTTGATATTGACCCCTGGTTTGTTTTGATGTTGACCCTTGGTTTAGATTTGATATTGATCCCGAGATTAGATTTGATATTGATCCCGAGATGTGATTTGATATTGACCCCTGGTTTAGATTTGATATTGACCCCTGGTTTAGATTTGATATTGAACCCTGGTTTCGATTTGATATTGACCCCTCAATTAGATTTGATATTGATCCCGGTTTATATTTGATATTGATCCTTGGTTTTGATTTGATATTGACCCCTGGTTTTGATTTGATATTGATCCCTGGTTTTGATTTGATATTGACCCCTGGTTTATATTTGATATTGGTCTCTGGTTTGGATTTGATCTTGACCCTTGGTTTAGATTTGATATTGACCCCTGGCTTAGATTTGATATTGATCCCTGGTTTTGATTTGATATTGACCCCTCATTCATATTTGATATTGACTCCAAGATTAGATTTGATATTGACCCCTGGTTTAGATTTGATATTGACCCCTGTTTTAGATTTGATCTTGACCCCAAGTTTAGATTTGATATTGATCCCTTGATTAGATTTGATATTGACCCCTGGTTTAGATTTGATATTGACCCCTGGTTTAGATTTGATAATGATCCCGACATTAGATTTGATATTGACCCCTGGTTTAGATTTGATATTGATCCCTAGATTAGATTTGACATTGACCCCTGGTTTAGATTTGATATTGATCTCTGGTTCAGATTTGATATTGACCCCAGGTTCAGATTTGATATTGAACCCTGGTTTAGGATTGATATTTATCTCTGGTTTAGATTTGATATTGACCCCTGGTTTAGATTTGATATTGACCCCAAGTTTAGATTTGATATTGATCCCTTGATTAGATTTGATATTGACCCCTGGTTTAGATTTGATATTGACCCCTGGTTTAGATTTGATATTGATCCCGACATTAGATTTGATATTGACCCCTGGTTTAGATTTGATATTGATCCCTCGATTAGATTTGACATTGACCCCTGGTTTAGATTTGATATTGATCTCTGGTTCAGATTTGATATTGACCCCTGGTTTGTTTTGATGTTGACCCTTGGTTTAGATTTGATATTGATCCCGAGATTAGATTTGATATTGATCCCGAGATGTGATTTGATATTGACCCCTGGTTTAGATTTGATATTGACCCCTGGTTTAGATTTGATATTGAACCCTGGTTTCGATTTGATATTGACCCCTCAATTAGATTTGATATTGATCCCGGTTTATATTTGATATTGATCCTTGGTTTTGATTTGATATTGACCCCTGGTTTTGATTTGATATTGATCCCTGGTTTTGATTTGATATTGACCCCTGGTTTATATTTGATATTGGTCTCTGGTTTGGATTTGATCTTGACCCTTGGTTTAGATTTGATATTGACCCCTGGCTTAGATTTGATATTGACCCCAAGTTTAGATTTGATATTGACCCCTAGATTAGTTTTGATATTGACCTCTGGTTTAGATTTGATATTGACCCCTGGTTCAGATTTGATATTGAACCCTGGTTGAGGATTGATATTTATCTCTGGTTTAGTTTTGATATTGACCCCTCGATTAGATTTGATCTTGACCCCTGGTTTCGATTTGATTTTGATCCCTGGTTTAGATTTTATATTGACCCCAGGTTTAGATTTGATATTGACCTCTTGTTTAGATTTGATATTGATCCCTGGTTTCGAATTGATATTGACCCCTGGTTTAGATTTGATGTTGATCCCGAGATTCGATTTGATATTGACCCCTGGTTTAGATTTGATATTGACCCCTTGTTTCGATTTGATCTTGACCCCCAGATTAGATTTGATATTAACCCCTAGATTAGATTTGATATTGACCCCAAGTTTAGATTTGATATTGATCCCTTGATTAGATTTGATATTGACCCCTGGTTTCGATTTGATATTGACCCCTGGTTTTGATTTGATATTGATCCCCCGTTTCGATTTGATATTGACCCTGATTTAGATTTGATATTGATCCCGACATTAGATTTGATATTGACCCCTGGTTTAGATTTGATATTGATCCCTAGATTAGATTTGACATTGACCCCTGGTTTAGATTTGATATTGATCTCTGGTTCAGATTTGATGTTGACCCCTGGTTTGTTTTGATGTTGACCCCTGGTTTAGATTTGATATTGATCTCTGGTTCAGATTTGATATTGACCCCTGGTTTGTTTTGATGTTGACCCTTGGTTTAGATTTGATATTGATCCCTAGATTAGATTTGATATTGACCCCAGGTTTAGATTTGATATTGATCCCTAGATTAGATTTGATATTGACCCCAGGTTTAGATTTGATATTGATCCCGAGATGTGATTTGATATTGACCCCTGGTTTAGATTTGATGTTGACCCCTGGTTTCGATTTGATATTGAACCCTGGTTTCGATTTGATCTTGACCCCTCAATTAGATTTGATATTGATCCCTGGTTTAGATTTGATATTGACCCCTGGTTTAGATTTGATCTTGACCCCTAGTTTCGGTTTGATATCGAACACTAGTTTAGATTTGATATTGACCCATTTTTCATATTTGATATTGACCCCAAGATTAGATTTGATATTGATCCCTCGTTGAGTTTGATATTGACCCCAAGCTTCGATTTGATATTGACCCCTCGATTAGATTTGATATTGACCCCTACATTAGATTTGATATCAATCCCTGGTTTTGATTTGATATTGACCCCTGGTTTAGATTTAATATTGACCACTGGTTTAGATTTGATATTGTCCCCTGGTTTAGATTTGATATTGATCCTGGTTTAGATTTGATCTTGATCCCTGTTTCAGATTTCATATTGACCCTGGTTCAGATTTGATATTGAACCCGAGTTTCGATTTGATGTTGACCCCTAGTTTAGATTTGATATTGACCCCGAGATTAGATTTGATATTGACCCCTAGTTTAGATTTGATATTGTCCCTGGTTTAGATTTGATATTGAACTCCTGGTTTAGATTTGATATTGACCCCTGGTTTAGATTTGACATTGATCCCCCGTTTAGATTTGATGTTGACCCTGGTTTAGATTTGATGTTGACCCCAGGTTTAGATTTGATATTGACCCCAAGTTTAGATTTGATATTGATCCCTAGATTAGATTTGATATTGACCCCTGGTTTAGATTTGATATTGACCCCTGGTTTAGGTTTGTCATTGATACCCCGTTTAGATTTGATGTTGACCCTGGTTGAGATTTGATGTTGACCCCAAGTTTAGATTTGATATTGACCTCTGGTTTAGATTTGATATTGACCCCTGGTTTAGATTTGATATTGAACCCTGGTTTAGGATTGATATTTATCTCTGGTTTAGATTTGATATTGATCCCTGGTTTAGATTTGATATTGACCCCAAGTTTAGATTTGATATTGATCCCTAGATTAGATTTGATATTGACCCTGGTTTATATATGATATTGATTCCACGTTTATATTTGATATTGACCCCTGGTTTAGATTTGATTTTGATCCCTGGTTTTGATTTGATTTTGATCCCTGGTTTTGATTTGATGTTGACCCCTGGTTTAGATTTGATGTTGACCCCTGGTTTAGATTTGATATTGATCCCTAGATTAGATTTGATATTGATCTCATGTTTAGATTTGATATTGACCCCTGGTTTCGATTTGATATTGATCCCTGGATGAGATTTGATATTGACCCCTGGTTTAGATTTGATATTGACCCCTGGTTTAGATTTGATATTGACCCTTGGTTTAGATTTGATATTGATCCCTCGTTTCGATGTGATATTGATCTCTGGTTTAGATTTGATATTGATCCCTCGTTTCAATGTGATATTGATCTCTGGTTTAGATTTGATCTTGACCCTTGGTTTAGATTTGATATTGACCCCTGCCTTAGATTTGATATTGATCTCTGGTTTAGATTTGATACAGACGCTTGGTTTAGATTTGATATTGATCCCTAGATTAGATTTGATGTTGACCCCTGGTTTAGATTTGATGTTGACCCCTGGTTTAGATTTGATATTGATCCCTAGATTAGATTTGATATTGATCTCTTGTTTAGATTTGATATTGACCCCTGGTTACGATTTGATATTGACCCCTGGTTTAGATTTGATATTGAACCCTAGATTAGATTTGATATTGACCCCTGGTTTAGATTTGATATTGACCCCTGGTTTAGATTTGATATTGACCCTTGGTTTAGATTTGATATTGATCCCTCGTTTTGATGTGATATTGATCTCTGGTTTAGATTTGATATTGACCCCAAGTTTAGATTTGATATTGATCCCTAGATTAGATTTGATATTGACCCCTTGTTCAGATTTGATATTGACCTCTGGTTCAGATTTGATATTGACCCCTGGTTTAGATTTGATATTGACCCCTGGTTTAGATTTGAAATTGACTCCAAGTTTAGATTTGATATTGACCCCTGGTTTAGATTTGATATTGATCCCTAGATGAGATTTGATATTGACCCCGGTTTGTATATGATATTGATTCCACGTTTATATTTGATATTGACCCCGCTTTATATTTGATATTGACCCCTGGTTTAGATTTGATGTTGACCCCGGTTTAGATTTGATATTGATCCCTAGATTAGATTTGATATTGATCTCTTGTTTAGATTTGATATTCACCCCTGGTTTCGATTTGATATTGAACCCTGGTTTAGATTTGATATTGATCCCTCGATTAGATTTGATATTGACCCCTGGTTTAGATTTGATATTAACCCCTGGTTTAGATTTGATATTGATCCCTGATTCATATTTGATATTGACCCCTGGTTTAGGTTTGATGTTTATCTCTGGTTTAGATTTGATATTGACCCCTGCTTTAGATTTGATGTTGACCCCTCGATTAGTTTTGATATTGATCCCGGTTTATATTTGTTATTGATCCCTGGTTTTGATTTGATATTGATCTCTTGTTTAGATTTGATGTTGACCCCTGGTTTCGATTTGATATTGACCCCTGGTTTAGACTTTATATTGACCCCTGGTTTAGATTTGATATTGATCCCTGCATTTCGATTTGATATTGACCCCTGGTTTAGATTTGATATTGATCCCTGCATTTCGATTTGATATTGACCCCTGGTTTAGATTTGATATTGATCCCGAGATTCGATTTGATATTGACCCCTGGTTTAGATTTGATATTGACCCCAAATTTAGATTTGATATTGATCCCAAGATTAGATTTGATGTTGACCCCTGGTTTAGATTTGATAATGACCCCTGGTTTAGATTTGACATTGATCCCGAGTTTAGGATTGATATTGATCTCTGGATTAGATTTGATTCTGTTCTCTGGTTTAGATTTGATATTGATCCTGAGTTTAGATTTGATATTTATCTCCGGTTTAGATTTGATATTGACCCCTGGTTTAGATTTGATATTGATCCCGAGATTCGATTTGATATTGACCCCTGGTTTAGATTTGATATTGACCCCAAGTTTAGATATGATATTGATCCCTTGATTAGATTTGATATTGACCCCTGGTTTAGATTTGATATTGACCCCTGGTTTAGATTTGACATTGATCCCGAGTTTAGGATTGATATTGATCTCTGGATTAGATTTCATTCTGTTCTCTGGTTTAGATTTGATATTGATCCTGAGTTTAGATTTGATATTTATCTCTGGTTTAGATTTGATATTGACCCCTGGTCTAGGTTTGATATTGATCCCAAGTTTAGATTTGATAATGACCTCTGGTTCAGATTTCATCTTGACCCCAAGTTTAGATTTAATATTGACCCCTCCTTTAGATTTGATACTGACCCCTGGTTTAAATTTGATATTGATCCCGAGTTTAGATTTGATATTGACCCCTGGTTTAGATTTGATATTGACCCCTTGTTTAGATTTGATATTGATCCCTGGTTTAGATTTGATATTGACCCCTGGTTTAGATTTGATATTGACCCCTGGTTCAGATTTGATATTGACCCCTAGTTTAGATTTGATATTGACCCCTGGTTTATATTTGATATTGACCCCTGGTTTAAATTTGATATTGACCCCTTTTTTAGATTTGATATTGACCCCTGGTTTAGATTTGATATTGACCCCTGGTTTAAATTTGATATTGACCCCTTTTTTAGATTTGATATTGACCCCTGGTTTAAATTTGATATTGACCCCTGGTTCAGATTTGATATTGACCCCTGGTTTAGATTTGATATTGACCCCGGTTCAGATTTGATATTGACCCCTAGTTTAGATTTGATATTGACCCCTGGTTTATATTTGATATTGACCCCTGGTTTAAATTTGATATTGACCCCTTTTTTAGATTTGATATTGACCCCTGGTTTCGATTTGATATTGACCCCTGGTTTAAATTTGATATTTACCCCATTTTTAGATTTGATATTGACCCCTGGTTTAGATTTGATATTGACCCCTGGTTTAAATTTGATATTGACCCCTTTTTTAGATTTGATATTGACCCCTGGTTTAAATTTGATATTGACCCCTAGTTTAGATTTGATAATGACTCCTGGTTTAGATTTGATATTGACCCCTCGTTTAGATTTGATATTTACCCCTGGTTTAGATTTGATATTTACCCCTGGTTTAGATTTGATATTGATCCCTAGTTTAGGTTTGATATTTATCTCTGGTTTAGATTTGATATTGATCCCTAGTTTTGGTTTGATATTTATCTCAGGTTTAGATTTGATATTGACCCCTGGTTTCAATTTGATATTTACCCCTGGTTTCGATTTGATATTGATCCCTCGTTTCGATTTGATATTGAT
Organism: Heptranchias perlo; assembly: GCF_035084215.1. Taxonomy (NCBI): domain Eukaryota; kingdom Metazoa; phylum Chordata; class Chondrichthyes; order Hexanchiformes; family Hexanchidae; genus Heptranchias; species Heptranchias perlo. Next base: position 57,691,392 of record NC_090341.1, on the reverse strand, counting down.
CACTGGTTCAGATATGATATTGATCTCTGGTTTAGATTTGATATTGATCCCTAGTTTAGGTTTGATATTTATCTCTGGTTTAGATTTGATATTGATCCTTGGTTTAGATTTGATATTGAACCCTGGTTTTGGTTTGATATTTATCTCTGGATTATATTTGATATTGATCCCTAGTTTAGGTTTGATATTGATCTCTGGTTTAGATTTGATATTGATCCCAAGATTAGATTTGATATTGACCCCTGGTTTAGATTTGATATTGACCCTCGGTTTAGATTTGATATTGATCCCTCGTTTCGATGTGATACTGATCTCTGGTTTAGATTTGATATTGGTCTCTGGTTTAGATTTGATCTTGACCCTTGGTTTAGATTTCATGTTGACCCCTTGTTTAGGATTGATATTGACCCCTTGATTAGTTTTGATATTGACCCCTCGTTTAGATTTGATATTGACCCCAGGTTCAGATTTGATATTGACCCCTTGTTTCGACTTGATATTGACCTCTGGATTAGATTTGATATTGACCCCTGGTTTAAATTTGATATTGACCCCTGGTTTAGATTTGATATTGAACCTTGGTTTAGGATTGATATTTATCTCTGGTTTAGATTTGATATTGACACCTGGTTTAGATTTGATATTGACCCCAAGTTTAGATTTGATATTGATCCCTAGATCAGATTTCATATTGACCCCTGGTTTAGATTTGATATTGATCCCAGGTTCAGATTTGATATTGACCCCTTGTTTAGATTTGATATTGATCCCTAGATTAGATTTAATATTGACCCCTGGTTTAGATTTGATATTGATCCCCAGATTAGATTTGACATTGACCCCTGGTTTAGATTTGATATTGATCCCCAGATTAGATTTGACATTGACCCCTGGTTTAGATTTGATATTGATCTCTGGTTTAGATTTGACATTGAACCCTGGTTTTGGTTTGATATTTATCTCTGGATTATATTTGAAATTGATCCCTAGTTTAGGTTTGATATTGATCTCTGGTTTAGATTTGATATTGATCCCGAGATTTGATTTGATATTGACCCCTGGTTTAGATTTCATCTTGACCCCAATTTAGATTTGATATTGACCCCTCGTTTAGATTTGATATTGACCCCAGGTTCAGATTTGATATTGACCCCTTGTTTCGATTTGATATTGACCTCTGGTTTAGATTTGATATTGACCCCTGGTTTAGATTTTATATTGAACCCTGGTTTAGGATTGATATTTATCTCTGGTTTAGATTTGATATTGACCCCTGGTTCGTTTTGATGTTGACCCTTGGTTTAGATTTCATATTGATCCCGAGATTAGATTTGATATTGACCCCTGGTTTAGATTTGATATTGATCCCTAGATTCGATTTGATATTGACCACTGGTTTAGATTTGATATTGATCTCTGGTTTAGATTTGATATTGACCCCTGGTTCATATTTGATATTGACACCTGGCTTAGATTTGATATTGATCTCTGGTTTAGATTTGATATTGATCCCTGGTTTAGATTTGATATTGACCCGTGGCTTAGATTTGATATAGACGCCTGGTTTAGATTTGATATTCATCCCTAGTTCAGATTTGATATTGACCCCTGGTTGAGATTTCATCTTGACCCGAAGTTTAGATTTGATCTCGACCCCTAGTTTAGATTTGATATAGACCCCTGGTTTAGATTTGATATTGACCCCTGGTTTAGATTTGATATTGACCCCTGATTTAGATTTGATATTGACCCCTGGTTTAAATTTGATATTGACCCCTGGTTTAGATTTGATGTTGACCCCTGGTTTCGATTTGATCTTGACCCCTAGTTTAGATTTGATATTTACCCCTGGTTTAGATTTGATATTGATCCCTAGTTTAGATTTGATATTGATCTCTGGTTTAGATTTGATATTGATCTCTGGTTTAGATTTGATATTTATCTCAGGTTTAGATTTGATATTGACCCCTGGTTTCAATTTGATATTGACCCCTGGTTTAGATTTGATTTTGATCCCCCGTTTAGATTTGATATTGACCCTGGTTTAGATTTGATATTGATCCCAAGATTAGATTTGGTATTGAACCCTGGTTTAGATTTGATATTGATCCCTAGATTAGATTTGATATTGACCCCTGGTTTAGATTTGATTTTGATCTCTGGTTTAGATTTGATATTGACCCCTGGTTCGTTTTGATGTTGACCCTTGGTTTAGATTTGATATTGATCCCTTGATTAGATTTGATATTGACCCCTCGTTTAGATTTGATATTGATCTCTGGTTTAGATTTGATATTGGTCTCTGGTTCAGATTTGATCTTGACTCCTGGTTTAGATTTGATATTGACCCCTGGTTTAGATTTGATATTGATCCCTGGTTCAGATTTGATATTGACACCTGGCTTAGATTTGATATTGATCTCTGGTTTAGATTTCATATTGATCCCTGGTTTAGATTTGATCTCGACCCCTAGTTTAGATTTGATCTCGACCCCTGGTTTAGATTTGATATTGACCCCTGGTTTAGATTTGATTTTGATCTCTGGTTTAGATTTGATATTGACCCCAGGTTTAGATTTGATGTTGACCCCTGGTTTAAATTTGCTATTGACTCCTGGTTTGGATTTGATATTGACCCCTAGTTTAGATTTGAGATTGACCCCTGGTTTAGATTTGATATTGACCCCTGGTTTAAATTTGATATTGACCCCTGGTTTAGATTTGATATTGACCCCTGGTTTAGATTTGATATTGATCCCTGGTTTAGATTTGATATTGACCCCAGGTTTAGATTTGATGTTGACCACTGGTTTAAATTTGCTATTGACTCCTGGTTTAGATTTGATATTGACCCCGAGTTTAGATTTCAGATTGACCCCTGGTTTAGATTTGATATTGACCCCAGGTTTAAATTTGATATTGACCCCTGCTTTCGATTTGATATTGACCCTTTGTTCAGATTTGATATTGACCCCTGGTTTTGATTTGATATTGACCCCTCGATTAGATTTGATATTGAACCCTAGTTTAGAATTGATATTGATCCTTAGATTCGATTTGATGTTGACCCCTGGTTTAGATTTGATATTGACCTCTGGTTTAGATTTGATATTGATCCCTGGTTTAGATTTGATATTGACCCCTTGTTTAGATTTGAAATTGACCTCTGGTTTAGATTTGATATTGATCCCTGGTTTAGATTTGATATTGAACCCTGGTTTAGAATTGATATTGATCCTTAGATTCGATTTGATATTGACCCCTGGTTTCGATTTGATATTGACCCCAAGTTTAGATTTGATATTGACCCCTGGTTTAGATTTGATATTGACCCCTGGTTTAAATTTGATATTGACCCCTGGTTTAGATTTGATGTTGACCCCTGGTTTCGATTTGATCTTGACCCCGAGTTTAGATTTGATATTGACACCTGGTTTATATTTGATATTGATCCCTAGTTTCGATTTGATATTGATCCCTGGTTGAGATTTGATATTGACCCCTGGTTTAGATTTGATATTGATCCCTGGTTCAGATTTGATATTGATCCCTGGTTCAGATTTGATATTGACCCCTGGTTTAGATTTGATGTTGACCCCTGGTTTAAATTTGCTATTGAACCCTGGTTTAGATTTGATATTGACCCCGAGTTTAGATTTGATATTGACCCCTGGTTTAGATATAATATTGACCGCTGGTTTAAATTTGATATTGACCCCTGGTTTAGATTTGATTTTGACCCCTGGTTTAAATTTGCCATTGACCCCTGATTTAGATTTGATATTGACCCCTGGTTGAGATTTCATCTTGACCCGAAGTTTAGATTTGATCTCGACCCCTAGTTTAGATTTGATATAGACCCCTGGTTTAGATTTGATATTGACCCCTGGTTTAGATTTGATATTGACCCCTGATTTAGATTTGATATTGACCCCTGGTTTAAATTTGATATTGACCCCTGGTTTAGATTTGATGTTGACCCCTGTTTTCGATTTGATCTTGACCCCTAGTTTAGATTTGATATTTACCCATGGTTTAGATTTGATTTTGATCCCCCGTTTAGATTTGATATTGACCCTGGTTTAGATTTGATATTGATCCCAAGATTAGATTTGGTATTGAACCCTGGTTTAGATTTGATATTGATCCCTAGATTAGATTTGATATTGACCCCTGGTTTAGATTTGATTTTGATCTCTGGTTTAGATTTGATATTGACCCCTGGTTCGTTTTGATGTTGACCCTTGGTTTAGATTTGATATTGATCCCTTGATTAGATTTGATATTGACCCCTCGTTTAGATTTGATATTGATCTCTGGTTTAGATTTGATATTGGTCTCTGGTTTAGATTTGATCTTGACTCCTGGTTTAGATTTGATATTGACCCCTGGTTTAGATTTGATATTGATCCCTGGTTCAGATTTGATATTGACACCTGGTTTAGATTTGATATTGACCCCAGGTTTAGATTTGATGTTGACCCCTGGTTTAAATTTGCTATTGACTCCTGGTTTAGATTTGATATTGACCCCTCGTTTAGATTTGAGATTGACCCCTGGTTTAGATTTGATATTGACCCCTGGTTTAAATTTGATATTGACCCCTGGTTTAGATTTGATATTGACCCCTGATTTAGATTTGATATTGATCCCTGGTTTAGATTTGATATTGACCCCAGGTTTAGATTTGATGTTGACCCCTGGTTTAAATTTGCTATTGACTCCTGGTTTAGATTTGATATTGACCCCTAGTTTAGATTTGAGATTGACCCCTGGTTTAGATTTGATATTGACCCCAGGTTTAAATTTGATATTGACCCCTGCTTTCGATTTGATATTGATCCCTGGTTTAGATTTGATATTGACCCCAGGTTTAGATTTGATGTTGACCCCTGGTTTAAATTTGCTGTTGACTCCTGGTTTAGATTTGATATTGACCCCTACTTTAGATTTGTGATTGACCCCTGGTTTAGATTTGATATTGACCCCAGGTTTAAATTTGATATTGACCCCTGCTTTCGATTTGATATTGACCCTTTGTTCAGATTTGATATTGACCCCTGGTTTAGATTTGATATTGACCCCTCGATTAGATTTGATATTGAACCCTGGTTTAGAATTGATATTGATCCTTAGATTCGATTTGATGTTGACCCCTGGTTTAGATTTGATATTGACCCCTCGATTAGATTTGATAGTGATTCCTCGTTTATATTTGAAATGGACCCTGTTTTATATTTGATATTGATCCCTGGTTTCGATTTGATATTGACCCCTTGTTTAGATTTGAAATTGACCTCTGGTTTAGATTTGATATTGATCCCTGGTTTAGATTTGATATTGAACCCTGGTTTAGAATTGATATTGATCCTTCGATTCGATTTGATATTGACCCCTGGTTTCGATTTGATATTGACCCCAAGTTTAGATTTGATATTGACCCCTGGTTTAAATTTGATATTGACCCCTGGTTTAGATTTGATGTTGACCCCTGGTTTCGATTTGATCTTGACCCCGAGTTTAGATTTGATATTGACACCTGGTTTATATTTGATATTGATCCCTAGTTTCGATTTGATATTGATCCCTGGTTGAGATTTGATATTGACTCCTGGTTTAGATTTGATATTGATCCCTGGTTTAGATTTGATATTGATCCCTGGTTCAGATTTGATATTGACCCCTGGTTTAGATTTGATGTTGACCCCTAGTTTAAATTTGCTATTGAACCCTGGTTTAGATTTGATATTGACCCCGAGTTTAGATTTGATATTGACCCCTGGTTTAGATATAATATTGACCGCTGGTTTAAATTTGATTTTGATCCCTGGTTTAGATTTGATGTTGATCCCTGGTTTAGATTTGATATTGATCTCTGGTTTAGATTTGATATTGATCCCTCGTTCAGGTTTGATCTTTATCTCTGGTTTAGATTTAATATTGATCCCGAGTTTAGGTTTGATATTGATCTCTGGTTTAGATTTGATATTGAACCCTGGTTTTGGTTTGATATTTATCTCTGGATTATATTTGATATTGATCCCTAGTTTAGGTTTGATATTGATCTCTGGTTTAGATTTGATATTGATCCCGAGATTTGATTTGATATTGACCCCTGGTTCAGATTTGATATTGACCCTTGGTTTAGATTTGATATTGATCCCTCGTTTCGATGTGATATTGATCTCAGGTTTAGTTTTGATATTGGTCTCTGGTGTAGATCTGATCTTGACCCTTGCTTTCGATTTGATATTGACCCCTGGCCTAGATTTGACATCGACGCCTGGTTTCGATTTGATATTGATCTCTGGTTTAGATTTGATATAGAGGCTTGGTTTAGATTTGATATTGACCCCTAGTTTACATTTGATATTGAGCCCTGGTTTAGATTTCATCTTGACCCCAATTTAGATTTGATATTGACCCCTAGATTAGTTTTGATATTGACCCCTCGTTTAGATTTGAAATTGACCCCAGGTTCAGATTTGATATTGACCCCTTGTTTCGATTTGATATTGACCTCTGGTTTAGATTTGATATTGACCCCTGGTTTAGATTTGATATTGAACCCTGGTTTAGGATTGATATTTATCTCTGGTTTAGATTTGATATTGACCCCTGGTTTAGATTTGATTTTGATCCCCCGTTCAGATTTTATATTGACCCTGGTTTAGATTTGATATTGATCCCGAGATTAGATTTGATATTGAACCCTGGTTTAGATTTGACATTGATCCCTGGATTAGATTTGACATTGACCCCTGGTTTACATTTGATGTTGATCTCTGGTTTTGATTTGATATTGACCCCTGGTTTAGATTTGATATTGAACCCTGGTTTAGGATTGATATTTATCTCTGGTTTAGATTTGATATTGACCCCTGGTTTCGATTTGAAATTGAACCCTGGTTTAGGATTGATATTTATCTCTGGTTTAGATTTGATATTGACCCCTGGTTTAGATTTGATTTTGATCCCCCGTTCATATTTGATATTGACCCTGGTTTAGATTTGATATTGATCCCCCGTTCACATTTGATATTGACCCTGGTTTAGATTTGATATTGATCCCTGGTTTCGATTTGATATTGACCCCTGGTTTAGATTTGATATTGACCCTGGTTTAGATTTGATATTGATCCCTGGTTTCGATTTGATATTGACCCCTAGTTTAGATTTGATATTGACCCCTGGTTTATATTTGATATTGACCCCTGGTTTATATTTGATATTGACCCCTGGTTTAAATTTGATATTGTCCCCTTTTTTAGATTTGATATTGACCCCTGGTTTAAATTTGATATTGACCCCTTTTTTAGATTTGATATTGACCCCTGGTTTAAATTTGATATTGACCCCTGGTTTAGATTTGATGTTGACCCCTTGTTTAAATTTGCTATTGACCCCTGGTTTAGATTTGATATTGACCCCTGGTTTGGATTTGATATTGACCCCTCGTTTAGATTTGATATTGATCCCGAGTTTAGATTTGATATTGATCTATGGTTCAGATTTGATATTGATCTCTGGTTTCGATTTGATATTGATCCCTAGTTTAGGTTTGATATTTATCTCTAGTTTAGATTTGATATTGATCCTTGGTTTAGATTTGATATTGAACCCTGGTTTTGGTTTGATATTTATCTCTGGATTATATTTGATATTGATCCCTAGTTTAGGTTTGATATTGATCCCTTGTTTCGATGTGATACTGATCTCTGGTTTAGATTTGATATTAGTCTCTGGTTTCGATTTGATCTTGACCCTTGGTTTAGATTTCATCTTGACCCCTGGTTTAGGATTGATATTGACCCCTCGTTTCGATTTGATATTGACCCCAGGTTCAGATTTGATATTGAACCCTTGTTTCGATTTGATATTGACCTCTGGTTTAGATTTGATATTGACCCCTGGTTTAGATTTGATATTGAACCTTGGTTTAGGATTGATATTTATCTCTGGTTTAGATTTGATATTGACCCCAAGTTTAGATTTGATATTGATCCCTAGATTAGATTTGATATTGACCCCTGGTTTAGATTTGATATTGATCCCCAGATTAGATTTGACATTGACCCCTGGTTTAGATTTGATATTGATCTCTGGTTTAGATTTGATATTGACCCCTGGTTTGTTTTGATGTTGACCCTTGGTTTAGATTTGATATTGATCCCGAGATTAGATTTGATATTGACCCCAGGTTTAGATTTGATATTGATCCCTGGATTAGATTTGATATTGGTCTCTGGTTGAGATTAGAACTTGACTCCTGGTTTAGATTTGATATTGATCCCTAGATTAGATTTGATATTGACCCCTGGTTTAGATTTGATATTGATCCTTGGTTTAGATTTGATATTGATCTTTGGTTTTGATTTGATATTGATCCCTAGTTCAGGTTTGATATTTATCTCTGGTTTAGATTTAATATTGATCCCGAGTTTAAGTTTGATATTGATCTCTGGTTTAGATTTGATATTGATCCTTGGTTTAGATTTGATGTTGAACCCTGCTTTTGGTTTGATATTTATCTCTGGATTATATTTGATATTGATCCCTAGTTCAGGTTTGATATTGATCTCTGGTTTAGATTTGATATTGATCCCGAGATTTGATTTGATATTGACCCCTGGTTTAGATTTCATCTTGACCCCAATTTAGATTTGATATTGACCCCGAGATTAGTTTTGATATTGACCCCTCGTTTAGATTTGATATTGACCCCAGGTTCAGATTTGATATTGAACCCTTGTTTCGATTTGATATTGACCCCTCGTTTCGATTTGATATTGACCCCAGGTTCAGATTTGATATTGAACCCTAGATTAGATTTGATGTTGATCTCTGGTTTTGATTTGATATTGACCCCTGGTTTAGATTTGATATTGAACCCTGGTTTAGGATTGATATTTATCTCTGGTTTAGATTTGATATTGACCCCTGGTTTCGATTTGATATTGAACCCTGGTTTAGGATTGATATTTATCTCTGGTTTAGATTTGATATTGACCCCTGGTTTAGATTTGATTTTGATCCCCCGTTCATATTTGATATTGACCCTGGTTTAGATTTGATATTGATCCCTGGTTTCCATTTGATATTGACCCCTGGTTTAGATTTGATATTGACCCTGGTTTAGATTTGATATTGATCCCTGGTTTAGATTTGATATTGACCCCTTGTTTAGATTTGATATTGACCCCTGGTTTAAATTTGATATTGTCCCCTTTTTTAGATTTGATATTGACCCCTGGTTTAGATTTGATATTGACCCCTGGTTTAAATTTGACATTGACCCCTTTTTTAGATTTGATATTGACCCCTGGTTTAAATTTGATCTTGACCCCTGGTTTAGATTTGATGTTGACCCCTTGTTTAAATTTGCTATTGACCCCTGGTTTAGATTTGATATTGACCCCTGGTTTAAATTTGATATTGACCCCTGGTTTAGATTTGATGTTGACCCCTGGTTTAAATTTGATATTGATCCCTGGTTTAGATTTGATATTGATCCCTGGTTTAGATTTGATATTGATCCCTGGTTTAGATTTGATCTCGACCCCTAGTTTAGATTTGATCTCGACCCCTGGTTTAGATTTGATATTGATCCCTGGTTTAGATTTGATATTGATCCCTGGTTTAGATTTGATATTGACCCCAGGTTTAGATTTGATGTTGACCCCTGGTTTAAATTTGCTATTGACTCCTGGTTTAGATTTGATATTGACCCCTCGTTTAGATTTGAGATTGACCCCTGGTTTAGATTTGATATTGACCCCTGGTTTAAATTTGATATTGACCCCTGGTTTAGATTTGATATTGACCCCTGATTTAGATTTGATATTGATCCCTGGTTTAGATTTGATATTGACCCCAGGTTTAGATTTGATGTTGACCCCTGGTTTAAATTTGCTATTGACTCCTGGTTTAGATTTGATATTGACCCCTAGTTTAGATTTGAGATTGACCCCTGGTTTAGATTTGATATTGACCCCAGGTTTAAATTTGATATTGACCCCTGCTTTCGATTTGATATTGATCCCTGGTTTAGATTTGATATTGACCCCAGGTTTAGATTTGATGTTGACCCCTGGTTTAAATTTGCTGTTGACTCCTGGTTTAGATTTGATATTGACCCCTACTTTAGATTTGTGATTGACCCCTGGTTTAGATTTGATATTGACCCCAGGTTTAAATTTGATATTGACCCCTGCTTTCGATTTGATATTGACCCTTTGTTCAGATTTGATATTGACCCCTGGTTTAGATTTGATATTGACCCCTCGATTAGATTTGGTATTGAACCCTGGTTTAGAATTGATATTGATCCTTAGATTCGATTTGATGTTGACCCCTGGTTTAGATTTGATATTGACCCCTCGATTAGATTTGATAGTGATTCCTCGTTTATATTTGAAATGGACCCTGTTTTATATTTGATATTGATCCCTGGTTTCGATTTGATATTGACCCCTTGTTTAGATTTGAAATTGACCTCTGGTTTAGATTTGATATTGATCCCTGGTTTAGATTTGATATTGAACCCTGGTTTAGAATTGATATTGATCCTTCGATTCGATTTGATATTGACCCCTGGTTTCGATTTGATATTGACCCCAAGTTTAGATTTGATATTGACCCCTGGTTTAAATTTGATATTGACCCCTGGTTTAGATTTGATGTTGACCCCTGGTTTCGATTTGATCTTGACCCCGAGTTTAGATTTGATATTGACACCTGGTTTATATTTGATATTGATCCCTAGTTTCGATTTGATATTGATCCCTGGTTGAGATTTGATATTGACTCCTGGTTTAGATTTGATATTGATCCCTGGTTTAGATTTGATATTGATCCCTGGTTCAGATTTGATATTGACCCCTGGTTTAGATTTGATGTTGACCCCTAGTTTAAATTTGCTATTGAACCCTGGTTTAGATTTGATATTGACCCCGAGTTTAGATTTGATATTGACCCCTGGTTTAGATATAATATTGACCGCTGGTTTAAATTTGATTTTGATCCCTGGTTTAGATTTGATGTTGATCCCTGGTTTAGATTTGATATTGATCTCTGGTTTAGATTTGATATTGATCCCTCGTTCAGGTTTGATCTTTATCTCTGGTTTAGATTTAATATTGATCCCGAGTTTAGGTTTGATATTGATCTCTGGTTTAGATTTGATATTGAACCCTGGTTTTGGTTTGATATTTATCTCTGGATTATATTTGATATTGATCCCTAGTTTAGGTTTGATATTGATCTCTGGTTTAGATTTGATATTGATCCCGAGATTTGATTTGATATTGACCCCTGGTTCAGATTTGATATTGACCCTTGGTTTAGATTTGATATTGATCCCTCGTTTCGATGTGATATTGATCTCAGGTTTAGTTTTGATATTGGTCTCTGGTGTAGATCTGATCTTGACCCTTGCTTTCGATTTGATATTGACCCCTGGCCTAGATTTGACATCGACGCCTGGTTTCGATTTGATATTGATCTCTGGTTTAGATTTGATATAGAGGCTTGGTTTAGATTTGATATTGACCCCTAGTTTACATTTGATATTGAGCCCTGGTTTAGATTTCATCTTGACCCCAATTTAGATTTGATATTGACCCCTAGATTAGTTTTGATATTGACCCCTCGTTTAGATTTGAAATTGACCCCAGGTTCAGATTTGATATTGACCCCTTGTTTCGATTTGATATTGACCTCTGGTTTAGATTTGATATTGACCCCTGGTTTAGATTTGATATTGAACCCTGGTTTAGGATTGATATTTATCTCTGGTTTAGATTTGATATTGACCCCTGGTTTAGATTTGATTTTGATCCCCCGTTCAGATTTTATATTGACCCTGGTTTAGATTTGATATTGATCCCGAGATTAGATTTGATATTGAACCCTGGTTTAGATTTGACATTGATCCCTGGATTAGATTTGACATTGACCCCTGGTTTACATTTGATGTTGATCTCTGGTTTTGATTTGATATTGACCCCTGGTTTAGATTTGATATTGAACCCTGGTTTAGGATTGATATTTATCTCTGGTTTAGATTTGATATTGACCCCTGGTTTCGATTTGAAATTGAACCCTGGTTTAGGATTGATATTTATCTCTGGTTTAGATTTGATATTGACCCCTGGTTTAGATTTGATTTTGATCCCCCGTTCATATTTGATATTGACCCTGGTTTAGATTTGATATTGATCCCCCGTTCACATTTGATATTGACCCTGGTTTAGATTTGATATTGATCCCTGGTTTCGATTTGATATTGACCCCTGGTTTAGATTTGATATTGACCCTGGTTTAGATTTGATATTGATCCCTGGTTTCGATTTGATATTGACCCCTAGTTTAGATTTGATATTGACCCCTGGTTTATATTTGATATTGACCCCTGGTTTATATTTGATATTGACCCCTGGTTTAAATTTGATATTGTCCCCTTTTTTAGATTTGATATTGACCCCTGGTTTAAATTTGATATTGACCCCTTTTTTAGATTTGATATTGACCCCTGGTTTAAATTTGATATTGACCCCTGGTTTAGATTTGATGTTGACCCCTTGTTTAAATTTGCTATTGACCCCTGGTTTAGATTTGATATTGACCCCTGGTTTGGATTTGATATTGACCCCTCGTTTAGATTTGATATTGATCCCGAGTTTAGATTTGATATTGATCTATGGTTCAGATTTGATATTGATCTCTGGTTTCGATTTGATATTGATCCCTAGTTTAGGTTTGATATTTATCTCTAGTTTAGATTTGATATTGATCCTTGGTTTAGATTTGATATTGAACCCTGGTTTTGGTTTGATATTTATCTCTGGATTATATTTGATATTGATCCCTAGTTTAGGTTTGATATTGATCCCTTGTTTCGATGTGATACTGATCTCTGGTTTAGATTTGATATTAGTCTCTGGTTTAGATTTGATCTTGACCCTTGGTTTAGATTTCATCTTGACCCCTGGTTTAGGATTGATATTGACCCCTCGTTTCGATTTGATATTGACCCCAGGTTCAGATTTGATATTGAACCCTTGTTTCGATTTGATATTGACCTCTGGTTTAGATTTGATATTGACCCCTGGTTTAGATTTGATATTGAACCTTGGTTTAGGATTGATATTTATCTCTGGTTTAGATTTGATATTGACCCCAAGTTTAGATTTGATATTGATCCCTAGATTAGATTTGATATTGACCCCTGGTTTAGATTTGATATTGATCCCCAGATTAGATTTGACATTGACCCCTGGTTTAGATTTGATATTGATCTCTGGTTTAGATTTGATATTGACCCCTGGTTTGTTTTGATGTTGACCCTTGGTTTAGATTTGATATTGATCCCGAGATTAGATTTGATATTGACCCCAGGTTTAGATTTGATATTGATCCCTGGATTAGATTTGATATTGGTCTCTGGTTGAGATTAGAACTTGACTCCTGGTTTAGATTTGATATTGATCCCTAGATTAGATTTGATATTGACCCCTGGTTTAGATTTGATATTGATCCCTGGTTTAGATTTGATATTGATCTTTGGTTTTGATTTGATATTGATCCCTAGTTCAGGTTTGATATTTATCTCTGGTTTAGATTTAATATTGATCCCGAGTTTAAGTTTGATATTGATCTCTGGTTTAGATTTGATATTGATCCTTGGTTTAGATTTGATGTTGAACCCTGCTTTTGGTTTGATATTTATCTCTGGATTATATTTGATATTGATCCCTAGTTCAGGTTTGATATTGATCTCTGGTTTAGATTTGATATTGATCCCGAGATTTGATTTGATATTGACCCCTGGTTTAGATTTCATCTTGACCCCAATTTAGATTTGATATTGACCCCGAGATTAGTTTTGATATTGACCCCTCGTTTAGATTTGATATTGACCCCAGGTTCAGATTTGATATTGAACCCTTGTTTCGATTTGATATTGACCCCTCGTTTCGATTTGATATTGACCCCAGGTTCAGATTTGATATTGAACCCTAGATTAGATTTGATGTTGATCTCTGGTTTTGATTTGATATTGACCCCTGGTTTAGATTTGATATTGAACCCTGGTTTAGGATTGATATTTATCTCTGGTTTAGATTTGATATTGACCCCTGGTTTCGATTTGATATTGAACCCTGGTTTAGGATTGATATTTATCTCTGGTTTAGATTTGATATTGACCCCTGGTTTAGATTTGATTTTGATCCCCCGTTCATATTTGATATTGACCCTGGTTTAGATTTGATATTGATCCCTGGTTTCCATTTGATATTGACCCCTGGTTTAGATTTGATATTGACCCTGGTTTAGATTTGATATTGATCCCTGGTTTAGATTTGATATTGACCCCTTGTTTAGATTTGATATTGACCCCTGGTTTAAATTTGATATTGTCCCCTTTTTTAGATTTGATATTGACCCCTGGTTTAGATTTGATATTGACCCCTGGTTTAAATTTGACATTGACCCCTTTTTTAGATTTGATATTGACCCCTGGTTTAAATTTGATCTTGACCCCTGGTTTAGATTTGATGTTGACCCCTTGTTTAAATTTGCTATTGACCCCTGGTTTAGATTTGATATTGACCCCTGGTTTGGATTTGATATTGACCCCTCGTTTAGATTTGATATTGATCCCGAGTTTAGATTTGATATTGATCTCTGGTTCAGATTTGATATTGATCTCTGGTTTCGATTTGATATTGATCCCTAGTTTAGGTTTGATATTTATCTCTAGTTTAGATTTGATATTGATCCTTGGTTTAGATTTGATATTGAACCCTGGTTTTGGTTTGATATTTATCTCTGGATTATATTTGATATTGATCCCTAGTTTAGGTTTGATATTGATCCCTCGTTTCGATGTGATACTGATCTCTGGTTTAGATTTGATATTAGTCTCTGGTTTAGATTTGATCTTGACCCTTGGTTTAGATTTCATCTTGACCCCTGGTTTAGGATTGATATTGACCCCTTGATTAGTTTTGATATTGACCCCTCGTTTCGATTTGATATTGACCCCAGGTTCAGATTTGATATTGAACCCTTGTTTCGATTTGATATTGACCTCTGGTTTAGATTTGATATTGACCCCTGGTTTAGATTTGATATTGAACCTTGGTTTAGGATTGATATTTATCTCTGGTTTAGATTTGATATTGACACCTGGTTTAGATTTGATATTGACCCCAAGTTTAGATTTGATATTGATCCCTAGATTAGATTTGATATTGACCCCTGGTTTAGATTTGATATTGATCCCCAGATTAGATTTGACATTGACCCCTGGTTTAGATTTGATATTGATCTCTGGTTTAGATTTGATTTTGACCCCTGGTTTGTTTTGATGTTGACCCTTGGTTTAGATTTGATATTGATCCCGAGATTAGATTTGATATTGACCCCAGGTTTAGATTTGATATTGATCCCTGGATTAGATTTGATATTGGTCTCTGGTTGAGATTAGAACTTGACTCCTGGTTTAGATTTGATATTGATCCCTAGATTAGATTTGATATTGACCCCTGGTTTAGATTTGATATTGATCCCTGGTTTAGATTTGATATTGATCTTTGGTTTTGATTTGATATTGATCCCTAGTTCAGGTTTGATATTTATCTCTGGTTTAGATTTAATATTGATCCTGAGTTTAGGTTTGATATTGATCTCTGGTTTAGATTTGATATTGATCCTTGGTTTAGATTTGATGTTGAACCCTGGTTTTGGTTTGATATTTATCTCTGGATTATATTTGATATTGATCCTTAGTTCAGGTTGGATATTGATCTCTGGTTTAGATTTGATATTGATCCCGAGATTTGATTTGATATTGACCCCTGGTTTAGATTTCATCTTGACCCCAATTTAGATTTGATATTGACCCCGAGATTAGTTTTGATATTGACCCCTCGTTTAGATTTGATATTGACCCCAGGTTCAGATTTGATATTGATCCCTTGTTTAGATTTGATATTGACCTCTGGTTTAGATTTGATATTGACCCCTGGTTTCGATTTGATATTGACCCCTGGTTTAGATTTGGTTTTGATCCCCCGTTTAGATTTGATGTTGACCCTGGTTTAGATTTGATATTGATCCCTAGATTATATTTGATATTGAACCCTGGTTTAGATTTGACATTGATCCCTGGTTTAGATTTGATATTGAACCCTGGTTTAGGGTTGATATTTATCTCTGGTTAAGATTTGATATTGACCCCTGGTTTCGATTTGATATTGAACCCTGGTTTCGGATTGATATTTATCTCTGGTTTAGATTTGATATTGACCCCTGGTTTAGATTTGATTTTGATCCCCCGTTCATATTTGATATTGACACCTGGCTTAGATTTGATATTGATCTCTGGTTTCGATTTGATATTGACCCCTGGTTTAGATTTGATATTGACCCCTGGCTTAGATTTGATATTGACCCCTGGCTTAGATTTAATATAGACGCCTGGTTTCGATTTGATATTCACCCCCAGTTCAGATTTGATATTGACCCCTGGTTTAGATTTCATCTTGACCCGAAGTTTAGATTTGATCTCGACCCCTGGTTTAGATTTGATATTGACCCCTGGTTTAGATTTGATATTGACCCCTGGTTTAGATTTGACATTGACCCCTGGTTTAAATTTGATACTGACCCCTGGTTTAGATTTGATATTGACCCCTGGTTTAGATTTGATATTGACCCCTGGTTTAGATTTGATATTGACCCCTGGTTTAAATTTGATATTGACCCCTGGTTTCGATTTGATGTTGACCCCTGGTTTAAATTTTCTATTGACCCCTGGTTTAGATTTGATATTGACCCCTGGTTTCGATTTGATCTTGACCCCTTGTTTAGATTTGATATTTACCCCTGGTTTAGATTTGATATTGATCCCTAGTTTAGATTTGATATTGATCTCTGGTTTAGATTTGATATTGATCTCTGGTTTCGATTTGATATTGATCCCTAGTTTCGGTTTGATATTTATCTCTGGTTTAGATTTGATATTGATCCCTAGTTTAGGTTTGATATTGATCTCTGGTTTAGATTTGATATTGATCCTTGGTTTAGATTTGATATTGAACCCTGGTTTTGGTTTGATATTGATCTTTGGTTTTGATTTGATATTGATCCCTAGTTCAGGTTTGATATTTATCTCTGGTTTAGTTTTAATATTGATCCCGAGTTTAGGTTTGATATTGATCTCTGGTTTAGATTTGATATTGATCCTTGGTTTAGATTTGATGTTGAACCCTGGTTTTGGTTTGATATTTATCTCTGGATTATATTTGATATTGATCCCTAGATTAGATTTGATATTGACCCCTGGTTTCGATTTGATATTGACCCTTTGTTCAGATTTGATATTGACCCCTGGTTTAGATTTGATATTGACCCTCGATTAGATTTGATAGTGATTCCTCGTTTATATTTGAAATGGACCCTGTTTTATATTTGATATTGATCCCTGGTTACGATTTGATATTGACCCCTTGTTTAGATTTGATATTGACCTCTGGTTTAGATTTGATATTGATCCCTGGTTTAGATTTGATATTGAACCCTGGTTTAGAATTGATATTGATCCTTAGATTCGATTTGATATTGACCCCTGGTTTCGATTTGATATTGACCCCAAGTTTAGATTTGATATTGATCCCAGAGTGGATTTAATATTGACCCCTGGTTTCGATTTGATATTGAACCCTGGTTCAGATTTGATATTGATGAACCTGGGTTAGATTTGATATTGATCCCTGGATTAGATTTGATATTGACCCCTGGTTTAGATTTGATATTGATCCCGAGATTTGATTTGATATTGACCCCTGGTTTAGATTTCATCTTGACCCCAATTTAGATTTGATATTGACCCCGAGATTAGTTTTGATATTGACCCCTCGTTTAGATTTGATATTGACCCCAGGTTCAGATTTGATATTGATCCCTTGTTTAGATTTGATATTGACCTCTGGTTTAGATTTGATATTGACCCCTGGTTTCGATTTGATATTGACCCCTGGTTTAGATTTGATATTGATCCCTAGATTAGATTTGATGTTGATCTCTGGTTTTGATTTGATATTGACCCCTGGTTTAGATTTGATATTGAACCCTGGTTTAGGATTGATATTTATCTCTGGTTTAGATTTGATATTGACCCCTGGTTTCGATTTGATATTGAACCCTGGTTTAGGATTGATATTTATCTCTGGTTTAGATTTGATATTGACCCCTGGTTTAGATTTGATTTTGATCCCCCGTTCATATTTGATATTGACCCTGGTTTAGATTTGATATTGATCCCCCGTTCATATTTGATATTGACCCTGGTTTAGATTTGATATTGATCCCTGGTTTCCATTTGATATTGACCCCTGGTTTAGATTTGATATTGACCCTGGTTTAGATTTGATATTGATCCCTGGTTTAGATTTGATATTGACCCCTTGTTTAGATTTGATATTGACCCCTGGTTTAAATTTGATATTGTCCCCTTTTTTAGATTTGATATTGACCCCTGGTTTAGATTTGATATTGATCCCTAGATTAGATTTGATGTTGATCTCTGGTTTTGATTTGATATTGACCCCTGGTTTAGATTTGATATTGAACCCTGGTTTAGGATTGATATTTATCTCTGGTTTAGATTTGATATTGACCCCTGGTTTCGATTTGATATTGAACCCTGGTTTAGGATTGATATTTATCTCTGGTTTAGATTTGATATTGACCCCTGGTTTAGATTTGATTTTGATCCCCCGTTCATATTTGATATTGACCCTGGTTTAGATTTGATATTGATCCCCCGTTCATATTTGATATTGACCCTGGTTTAGATTTGATATTGATCCCTGGTTTCCATTTGATATTGACCCCTGGTTTAGATTTGATATTGACCCTGGTTTAGATTTGATATTGATCCCTGGTTTAGATTTGATATTGACCCCTTGTTTAGATTTGATATTGACCCCTGGTTTAAATTTGATATTGTCCCCTTTTTTAGATTTGATATTGACCCCTGGTTTAGATTTGATATTGACCCCTGGTTTAAATTTGACATTGACCCCTTTTTTAGATTTGATATTGACCCCTGGTTTAAATTTGATCTTGACCCCTGGTTTAGATTTGATGTTGACCCCTTGTTTAAATTTGCTATTGACCCCTGGTTTAGATTTGATATTGACCCCTGGTTTGGATTTGATATTGACCCCCTCGTTTAGATTTGATATTGATCCCGAGTTTAGATTTGATATTGATCTCTGGTTCAGATTTGATATTGATCTCTGGTTTCGATTTGATATTGATCCCTAGTTTAGGTTTGATATTTATCTCTAGTTTAGATTTGATATTGATCCTTGGTTTAGATTTGATATTGAACCCTGGTTTTGGTTTGATATTTATCTCTGGATTATATTTGATATTGATCCCTAGTTTAGGTTTGATATTGATCCCTCGTTTCGATGTGATACTGATCTCTGGTTTAGATTTGATATTAGTCTCTGGTTTAGATTTGATCTTGACCCTTGGTTTAGATTTCATCTTGACCCCTGGTTTAGGATTGATATTGACTCCTTGATTAGTTTTGATATTGACCCCTCGTTTCGATTTGATATTGACCCCAGGTTCAGATTTGATATTGAACCCTTGTTTCGATTTGATATTGACCTCTGGTTTAGATTTGATATTGACCCCTGGTTTAGATTTGATATTGAACCTTGGTTTAGGATTGATATTTATCTCTGGTTTAGATTTGATATTGACACCTGGTTTAGATTTGATATTGACCCCAAGTTTAGATTTGATATTGATCCCTAGATTAGATTTGATATTGACCCCTGGTTTAGATTTGATATTGATCCCCAGATTAGATTTGACATTGACCCCTGGTTTAGATTTGATATTGATCTCTGGTTTAGATTTGATATTGACCCCTGGTTTGTTTTGATGTTGACCCTTGGTTTAGATTTGATATTGATCCCGAGATTAGATTTGATATTGACCCCAGGTTTAGATTTGATATTGATCCCTGGATTAGATTTGATGTTGGTCTCTGGTTGAGATTAGAACTTGACTCCTGGTTTAGATTTGATATTGATCCCTAGATTAGATTTGATATTGACCCCTGGTTTAGATTTGATATTGATCCCTGGTTTAGATTTGATATTGATCTTTGGTTTTGATTTGATATTGATCCCTAGTTCAGGTTTGATATTTCTCTCTGGTTTAGATTTAATATTGATCCTGAGTTTAGGTTTGATATTGATCTCTGGTTTAGATTTGATTTGATCCTTGGTTTAGATTTGATGTTGAACCCTGGTTTTGGTTTGATATTTATCTCTGGATTATATTTGATATTGATCCCTAGTTCAGGTTGGATATTGATCTCTGGTTTAGATTTGATATTGATCCCGAGATTTGATTTGATATTGACCCCTGGTTTAGATTTCATCTTGACCCCAGGTTCAGATTTGATATTGATCCCTTGTTTAGATTTGATATTGACCTCTGGTTTAGATTTGATATTGACCCCTGGTTTCGATTTGATATTGACCCCTGGTTTAGATTTGATTTTGATCCCCCGTTTAGATTTGATGTTGACCCTGGTTTAGATTTGATATTGATCCCTAGATTAGATTTGATATTGAACCCTGGTTTAGATTTGACATTGATCCCTGGTTTAGATTTGATATTGAACCCTGGTTTAGGGTTGATATTTATCTCTGGTTAAGATTTGATATTGACCCCTGGTTTCGATTTGATATTGAACCCTGGTTTCGGATTGATATTTATCTCTGGTTTAGATTTGATATTGACCCCTGGTTTAGATTTGATTTTGATCCCCCGTTCATATTTGATATTGACACCTGGCTTAGATTTGATATTGATCTCTGGTTTCGATTTGATATTGACCCCTGGTTTAGATTTGATATTGACCCCTGGCTTAGATTTGATATTGACCCCTGGCTTAGATTTAATATAGACGCCTGGTTTCGATTTGATATTCACCCCCAGTTCAGATTTGATATTGACCCCTGGTTTAGATTTCATCTTGACCCGAAGTTTAGATTTGATCTCGACCCCTGGTTTAGATTTGATATTGACCCCTGGTTTAGATTTGATATTGACCCCTGGTTTAGATTTGACATTGACCCCTGGTTTAAATTTGATACTGACCCCTGGTTTAGATTTGATATTGACCCCTGGTTTAGATTTGATATTGACCCCTGGTTTAGATTTGATATTGACCCCTGGTTTAAATTTGATATTGACCCCTGGTTTAGATTTGATGTTGACCCCTGGTTTAAATTTTCTATTGACCCCTGGTTTAGATTTGATATTGACCCCTGGTTTCGATTTGATCTTGACCCCTTGTTTCGATTTGATATTTACCCCTGGTTTAGATTTGATATTGATCCCTAGTTTAGATTTGATATTGATCTCTGGTTTAGATTTGATATTGATCTCTGGTTTCGATTTGATATTGATCCCTAGTTTAGGTTTGATATTTATCTCTGGTTTAGATTTGATATTGATCCCTAGTTTAGGTTTGATATTGATCTCTGGTTTAGATTTGATATTGATCCTTGGTTTAGATTTGATATTGAACCCTGGTTTTGGTTTGATATTGATCTTTGGTTTTGATTTGATATTGATCCCTAGTTCAGGTTTGATATTTATCTCTGGTTTAGATTTGATATTGATCCTTGGTTTAGATTTGATGTTGAACCCTGGTTTTGGTTTGATATTTATCTCTGGATTATATTTGATATTGATCCCTAGATTAGATTTGATATTGACCCCTGGTTTCGATTTGATATTGACCCTTTGTTCAGATTTGATATTGACCCCTGGTTTAGATTTGATATTGACCCTCGATTAGATTTGATAGTGATTCCTCGTTTATATTTGAAATGGACCCTGTTTTATATTTGATATTGATCCCTGGTTACGATTTGATATTGACCCCTTGTTTAGATTTGAAATTGACCTCTGGTTTAGATTTGATATTGATCCCTGGTTTAGATTTGATATTGAACCCTGGTTTAGAATTGATATTGATCCTTAGATTCGATTTGATATTGACCCCTGGTTTCGATTTGATATTGACCCCAAGTTTAGATTTGATATTGATCCCAGAGTGGATTTAATATTGACCCCTGGTTTCGATTTGATATTGAACCCTGGTTCAGATTTGATATTGATGAACCTGGGTTAGATTTGATATTGATCCCTGGATTAGATTTGATATTGACCCCTGGTTTAGATTTGATATTGACCCCTGGTTCGTTTTGATGTTGACCCTTGGTTTAGATTTCATATTGATCCCTAGATTAGATTTGATATTGACCCCTGGTTTAGATTTGATATTGATCCCTAGATTAGATTTGATATTGACCCCTCATTTAGATTTGATATTGATCTCTGGTTTAGATTTGATATTGGTCTCTGGTTTAGATTTGATCTTGACTCCTGGTTTAGATTTGATATTGACCCCTGGTTTAGATTTGATATTGACCCCTGGTTTAGATTTCATCTTGACCCCAAGTTTAGATTTCATCTTGACCCCTAGTTTAGATTTGATATTGACCCCTGGTTTATATTTGATGTTGATCCCTAGTTTCGATTTGATATTGACCCCTGGTTTAGATTTGATGTTGACCCCTGGTTTAAATTTGCTATTGAACCCTGGTTTAGATTTGATATTGACCCCGAGTTTAGATTTGATATTGACCCCTGGTTTCGATTTGATATTGACCCCTTGTTTAGATTTGATATTGACCCCTGGTTTAGATTTGATATTGACCCCTGGTTTAAATTTGATATTGATCCCTGGTTTAGATTTGATATTGACCCCTGGTTTAGATTTGATATTGATCCCTGGTTCAGATTTGATATTGACCCCTGGTTTAGATTTGATATTGACCGCTGGTTTAAATTTGATATTGACCCCTGGTTTAGATTTGATTTTGACCCCTGGTTTCAATTTGTCATTGACCCCTGGTTTAGATTTGATATTGAACCCTGATTTCGATTTAATATTGACCCCTCGTTTAGATTTGATATTTACCCCTGGTTTCGATTTGATATTGATACCAAGTTTACATTTGGTATTGATCTCTGGTTTAGATTTTATATAGATCTTTGGTTTAGATTTGATATTGATCTCTGGTTTAGATTTGATATTGATCTCTGGTTTAGATTTGATATTGATCCTTGGTTTAGATTTGATATTGACCCCTGCTTTCGATTTGATATTGACCCTTTGTTTAGATTTGATATTGACCCCTGGTTTAGATTTGATATTGACCCCTCGATTCGATTTGATAGTGATTCCTCGTTTATATTTGAAATTGACCCCGGTTTATATTTGATATTGACCCCCGGTTTAGATTTGATATTGACCCCTGGTTTAGGTTTGATATTGACCCCTGGTTTAGATTTCATCTTGACCCCAAGTTTAGATTTCATCTTGACCCCTAGTTGAGATTTGATATTGACCCCTGGTTAAAATTTGACGTTGATCCCTAGTTTCGATTTGATATTGATCCCTGGTTTAGATTTGATATTGACCCCTGATTTAGATTTGATATTGATCCCAGGTTTAGATTTGATATTGATCCCTGGTTCAGATTTGATATTGACCCCTGGTTTAGATTTGATGTTGACCCCTGGTTTAAATTTGCTATTGAACCCTGGTTTAGATTTGATATTGACCCCGAGTTTAGATTTGATATTGACCCCTGGTTTCGATTTGATATTGACCCCTTGTTTAGATTTGATATTGACCCCTGGTTTAGATTTGATATTGACCCCTGGTTTAAATTTGATATTGATCCCTGGTTTAGATTTGATATTGACCCCTGGTTTAGATTTGATATTGATCCCTGGTTCAGATTTGATATTGACCCCTGGTTTAGATTTGATATTGACCGCTGGTTTAAATTTGATATTGACCCCTGGTTTAGATTTGATTTTGACCCCTGGTTTCAATTTGTCATTGACCCCTGGTTTAGATTTGATATTGAACCCTGATTTAGATTTAATATTGGCCCCTCGTTTAGATTTGATATTGACCCCTGGTTTCGATTTGATATTGATACCAAGTTTACATTTGGTATTGATCTCTGGTTTAGATTTTATATAGATCTTTGGTTTAGATTTGATATTGATCTCTGGTTTAGATTTGATATTGATCTCTGGTTTAGATTTGATATTGATCCTTGGTTTAGATTTGATATTGACCCCTGCTTTCGATTTGATATTGACCCTTTGTTTAGATTTGATATTGACCCCTGGTTTAGATTTGATATTGACCCCTCGATTCGATTTGATAGTGATTCCTCGTTTATATTTGAAATTGACCCCGCTTTATATTTGATTTGATCCCTGGTTTAGATTTGATATTGATCCCTGGTTTCGATTTGATACTGACCCCTGGTTTAGAATTGATATTGATCCCGAGATTCAATTTGATATTGAACCCTGATTTTGATTTGATATTGACCCCAAGTTTAGATTTGATATTGATCCCTTGATTAGATTTGAAATTGACCCCCGGTTTAGATTTGATATTGACCCCTGGTTCAGGTTTGATATTGATCCCCTGTTTAGATTTGATATTGACCCTGGTTTAGATTTGATATTGATCCCTAGATTAGATTTGATATTGACCCCTGGTTTAAATTTGATGTTGACCCCTGGTTTAAAATTGCAATTGACCCCTGGCTTAGATTTGATATTGACCCCTGGTTTAAATTTGATGTTGACCCCTGGTTTAAAATTGCTTTTGACTCCTGGTTTAGATTTGATATTGATCTCTGGTTTAGATTTGATATTGATCTCTGGTTTAGATTTGATATTGATCCCTCGATTAGATTTGAAATTGACCCCCGGTTCAGATTTGATATTGACCCCAGGTTTCGATTTGATATTGACCCCTGGTTTAGATTTGATGTTGACCCCTGGTTTAAATTTGCTCTTCACCCCTGGTTCAGATTTGATATTGACCCCTGGTTTCGATTTGATATTGATCTCTGGTTTCGATTTGATATTGATCCCGAGTTCAGGTTTGATATTGAACCCTGGTTTTGGTTTGATATTTATCTCTGGTTTATATTTGATGTTGACCCCTAGTTTCGATTTGATGTTGACCCCTGGTGTAAATTTGATATTAACCCCTGGTTTAGATTTGATATTGACCCCTGCTGTAAATTTGATATTGGCCCCTGTTTTAGATTTGATATTGACCCCTGGTTTAAATTTGATATTGACCCCTTGTTTCGATTTGATATTGACCCCTGGTTTAAATTTGCTATTGACCCCTGGTTTAAATTCGATATTGACCCCTGGTTTAGATTTGATATTGATCCCTAGATTAGAATTGATATTGACCTCTGGTTGAGATTTGATATTGACCCCTGGTTTAGATTTGATATTGACCCCTGGTTTAAATATGATATTGATACCGAGATTAGAATTGATATTGACCCCTGGTTTAGATTAGATATTGATTCCTGGTTTAGATTTTATATTGATCCTTAGATTCGATTTGATATTGACCCCTGGTTTCGATTTGATATTGACCCCTGGTTTAGCTATGATATTGATCCCGAGATTAGATTTGATATTGACCCCAGGTTTAGATTTGATATTGACCCCTGGTTCAGATTTGATATTGACCCCTGGTTTAGATTTGATGTTGACCCCTGGTTTAAATTTGATATTGACCCCTGGTTTAGATTTGATATTGACCCCTGGTTTAGATTTGATATTGACCCCTGGTTTAGATTGATATTGACCCCTTGTTTCGATTTGATATTGACCCCTGGTTTAGATTTGATATTGATCTCTGGTTTAGATTTGATATTGATCCCTGGTTTAGATTTGATATTGATCCCGAGTTTCGGCTTGATATTGATCTCTGGTTTAGATTTGATATTGATCCCTGGTTTAGATTTGATATTGACCCCAGGTTGAGATTTAATATTGACCCCTGGTTCAGATTTGATATTGACCCCTGGTTTAGATTTGATGTTGACCCCTGGTTTAAATTTGATATTGACCCCTGGTTTAGATTTGATATTGACCCCTGGTTTAGATTTGATATTGACCCCTGGTTTCGATTTGATATTGACCCCTGGTTTAGATTTGATATTGATCCCTGGTTTAGATTTGATATTGATCCCTAGTTTAGGCTTGATATTGATCTCTGGTTTAGATTTGATATTGATCCTTGGATTAGATTTGATATTGACCCCTGCTTTCTATTTGATATTGACCCTTTGTTTAGATTTGATATTGACCCCTGGTTTAGATTTGATATTGACCCCTCGATTGGATTGGATAGTGATTCCTCGTTAATATTTGAAATTGACCCCGGCTTATATTTGATATTGATCCCTGGTTTTGATTTGATATTGACCCCTGGTTTAGATTTGATATTGACCCCTGGTTTAGATTTGATATTGACCCCTGGTTTCGATTTGATATTGACCCCTGGTTTAGATTTGATATTGATCCCTGGTTTAGATTTGATATTGATCCCTAGTTTAGGCTTGATATTGATCTCCGGTTTAGATTTGATATTGATCCTTGGATTAGATTTGATATTGACCCCTGCTTTCTATTTGATATTGACCCTTTGTTTAGATTTGATATTGACCCCTGGTTTAGATTTGATATTGACCCCTCGATTGGATTGGATAGTGATTCCTCGTTAATATTTGAAATTGACCCCGGCTTATATTTGATATTGATCCCTGGTTTTGATTTGATATTGACCCCTGGTTTAGATTTGATATTGATCCCTGGTTTAGATTACATATTGATCCCTGGTTTAGATTTGATATTGACCCCTGGTTTAGAATTGATATTGATCCCTCGATTCAATTTGATATTGACCCCTGGTTTAGATTTCATATTGACCCCAAGTTGGGCTTTGATATTGATCCCTCGATTCGATTTGATATTGACCCCTGGTTTAGATTTGATATTGACCCCTGGTTTAGATTTGATATTGACCCCTGGTTTAGATTTGATATTGATCCACCGTTTAGATTTGATATTGACCCTGGTTTAGAATTGATATTGATCCCTCGATTAGATTTGATATTGACCCCTGGTTTAGATTTCATATTGATCCCTGGTTTAGATTTGATATTGACCCCTGGTTTAGAATTGATATTGATCCCTCGATTCAATTTGATATTGACCCCTGGTTTAGATTTCATATTGACCCCAAGTTGGGATTTGATATTGATCCCTCGATTCGATTTGATATTGACCCCTGGTTCAGATTTGATATTGATCCCTGGTTTAGATTTCATATTGATCCCTGGTTTAGATTTGATATTGACCCCTGGTTTAGAATTGATATTGATCCCTCGATTCAATTTGATATTGACCCCTGGTTTAGATTTCATATTGACCCCAAGTTGGGATTTGATATTGATCCCTCGATTCGATTTGATATTGACCCCTGGTTTAGATTTGATATTGACCCCTGGTTTAGATTTGATATTGACCCCTGGTTTAGATTTGATATTGACCCTGGTTTAGAATTGATATTGATCCCTCGATTAGATTTGATATTGACCCCTGGTTCAGATTTGATGTTGACCCCTGGTTTAAATTTGCTATTGACCCCTGCTTTAGATTTGATATTGACCCCTAGTTTAGATTTGATATTGACCACTGGTTTAGATTTGATATTGACCCCTGGTTTCGATTTGATATTGACCCCTTGTTTAGATTTGATATTGACCCCTGGTTTAGATTTGATATTGACCCCTGGTTTAAATTTGATATTGACCCCTGGTTTAGATTTGATGTTGACCCCTGGTTTAAATTTGCTATTGACCCGTGGTTTAGATTTGATCTTGACCCCTGGTTTAGATTTGATATTGACCCCTAGTTTAGATTTGATATTTGCCCCTGGTTTAGATTTGATATTGACCCCTTGTTTAGATTTGATATTGACCCCTGGTTGAGATTTGATATTGACGCCTGGTTTAGATTTGATATTGACCCCTAGTTTAGATTTGATGTTGAACCCTGGTTTAAATTTGACATTGACCCCTGGTTCAGATTTGATATTGACCCCTGTTTTAGATTTGATATTGACCCCTGGTTTAAATTTGATGTTGACCCCTTGTTTCGATTTGATATTGACCCCTGGTTTAAATTTGATATTGACCCCTGGTTTAGATTTGATGTTGACCCCTGGTTTAAATTTGCTATTGACCCCGAGTTTAGATTTGATATTTACCCCTCGTTTAGATTTTATATTTTCCCCTGGTTTAGATTTGATCTTGATCTCTGGTTTAGATTTGATATTGATCCCTCGATCAGATTTGAATTTGATCACTTGTTTCGATTTGATACTGACCCCTGGTTTCGATTTGATATTGACCCGTGGTTTAGATTTGATATTGACCCCTGGTTCAGATTTGATATTGACCCCTGGTTTAGATTTGATGTTGACCCCTGGTTTAAATTTGATATTGACCCCTGGTTTAGATTTGATATTGACCCCTGGTTTAGATTTGATATTGACCCCTGGTTTTAAATTGATATTGACCCCTTGTTTCGATTTGATATTGACCCCTGGTTTAGATTTGATAATGACCCCTTGTTTCGATTTGATATTGACCCGTGGTTTAGATTTGATATTGATCCCTGGTTTAGATTTGATATTGACCCCTGGTTCAGATTTGATATTGACCCCTGGTTTAGATTTGATGTTGACCCCTGGTTTAAATTTGATATTGACCCCTGGTTAAGATTTGATATTGACCCCTGGTTTAGATTTGATATTGACCCCTGGTTTTAAATTGATATTGACCCCTTGTTTCGATTTGATATTGACCCCTGGTTTAGATTTGATAATGACCCCTAGTTTAGATTTGATATTGATCTCTGGTTTAGATTTGATATTGATCCCTAGTTTAGGTTTGATATTGATCTCTGGTTTAGATTTGATGTTGATCCTTGGTTTCGATTTGATATTGACCCCTGCTTTCGATTTGATATTGACCCCTCGATTGGATTTGATAGTGATTCCTCGTTAATATTTGAAATTGACCCCGGCTTATATTTGATATTGATCCCTGGTTTTGATTTGATATTGACCCCTGGTTTAGATTTGATATTGATCCCTGGTTTAGATTTGATATTGATCCCTGGTTTTGATTTGATATTGACCCCTGGTTTAGAATTGATATTGACCCCAAGTTGAGATTTGATATTGATCCCTCGATTCGATTTGATATTGACCCCTGGTTTAGATTTGATATTGACCCCTGGTTTCGATTTGATATTGACCCCTGGTTTAGATTTGCTATTGACCCCTGGTTGAGATTTGATATTGATCCACCGTTTAGATTTGATGTTGACCCTGGTTTAGATTTGATATTGATCCCTCGATTAGATTTGATATTGACCCCTGGTTCAGATTTGATATTGACCCCTGGGTTAGATTTGATGTTGACCCCTGGTTTAAATTTGCTATTGACCCCTGGTTTATATTTGATATTTACCCCTAGTTTAGATTTGATATTGACCCCTGGTTTCGATTTGATATTGACCCCTTGTTTAGATTTGATATTGACCCCTGGTTTCGATTTGATATTGACCCCTGGTTTAAATTTGATATTGACCCATGGTTTAGATTTGATGTTGACCCCTTGTTTAGATTTGATATTGACCCCTGTTTTCGATTTGATATTGACCCCTGTTTTAAATTTGATATTGACCCCTGGTTTAGATTTGATGTTGACCCCTGGTTTGAATTTGCTATTAACCCGTGGTTTAGATTTGATCTTGACCCCTGGTTTAGATTTGATATTGACCCCTGGTTTAGATTTGATATTGACCCCTGGTTTAGATTTGATGTTGACCCCTGGTTTAAATTTGCTATTGACCCGTGGTTTCGATTTGATATTTACCCCTGGTTTAGATTTGATATTGACCCCTGGTTTAGATTTGATATTGACCCCTAGTTTAGATTTGATGTTGAACCCTGGTTTAAATTTGATATTGACCCCTGGTTCAGATTTGATATTGACCCCTGGTTTAGATTTGATATTGACCCCTAGTTTAGATTTGATGTTGAACCCTGGTTTAAATTTGATATTGACCCCTGGTTCAGATTTGATATTGACCCCTGTTTTAGATTTGATATTGATCCCTGGTTTAAATTTGATGTTGACCCCTTGTTTCGATTTGATGTTGACCCCTGGTTTAAATTTGCTATTGACCCCTGGTTTAGATTTGATATTGACCCCGGGTTTAGATTTGATATTGACCCCGAGTTTGGATTTGATCTTTACCCCTCGTTTAGATTTTATATTTTCCCCTGGTTTAGATTTGATCTTGATCTCTGGTTTAGCTTTGATCTTGATCTCTGGTTTAGATTTGATATTGACCCCTGGTTTAGATTTGATATTGACCCCTGGTTTTAAATTGATATTGACCCCTTGTTTCGATTTGATATTGACCCCTGGTTTAGATTTGATAATGACCCCTAGTTTAGATTTGATATTGATCTCTGGTTTAGATTTGATATTGATCTCTGGTTTAGATTTGATATTGATCCCTAGTTTAGGTTTGATATTGATCTCTGGTTTAGATTTGATGTTGATCCTTGGTTTCGATTTGATATTGACCCCTGCTTTCGATTTGATATTGACCCTTTGTTTGGATTTGATATTGACCCCTGGTTTCGATTTGATATTGACCCCTCGATTGGATTTGATAGTGATTCCTCGTTAATATTTGAAATTGACCCCGGCTTATATTTGATATTGATCCCTGGTTTTGATTTGATATTGACCCCTGGTTTAGATTTGATATTGATCCCTGGTTTAGATTTGATATTGATCCCTGGTTTAGATTTTATATTGACCCCTGATTTAGAATTGATATTGATCCCTCGATTCAATTTGATATTGACCCCTGGTTTAGATTTGATATTGACCCCAAGTTGAGATTTGATATTGATCCCTCGATTCGATTTGATATTGACCCCTGGTTTAGATTTGATATTGACCCCTGGTTTAGATTTTATATTGATCCCCCGTTTAGATTTGATATTGACCCTGGTTTAGATTTGATATTGATCCCTATATTAGATTTGATATTGACCCCTGGTTTCGATTTGATATTGACCCCTGGTTTAGATTTGATATTGATCCCCCGTTTAGATTTGATGTTGACCCTGGTTTAGATTTGATATTGATCCCTCGATTAGATTTGATATTGACCCCTGGTTCAGATTTGATATTGACCCCTGCGTTAGATTTGATGTTGACCCCTGGTTTAAATTTGCCTTTGACCCCTGGTTTAGATTTGATATTGACCCCTAGTTTAGATTTGATATTGACCCCTGGTTTCGATTTGATATTGACCCCTTGTTTAGATTTGATATTGACCCCTGGTTTTAATTTGATGTTGACCCCTGGTTTCGATTTGATATTCACCCCTGGTTTAAATTTGATATTGACCCCTGGTTTAGATTTGATGTTGACCCCTTGTTTAGATTTGATATTGACCCCTGGTTTCGATTTGATATTGACCCCTGGTTTAAATTTGATATTGACCCCTGGTTTAGATTTGATGTTGACCCCTGGTTTGAATTTGCTCTTGACCCGTGGTTTAGATTTGATCTTGACCCCTGGTTTTGATTTGATATTGACCCCTGATTTAGATTTGATGTTGACCCCTGGTTTAAATTTGCTATTGACCCGTGGTTTCGATTTGATATTTACCCCTGGTTTAGATTTGATATTGACCCCTTGTTTCCATTTGATATTGACCCCTGGTTGAGATTTGATATTGACCCCTGGTTTAGGTTTGATATTGACCCCTAGTTTAGATTTGATGTTGAACCCTGGTTTTAATTTGATGTTGACCCCTTGTTTCGATTTGATGTTGACCCCTGGTTTAAATTTGCTATTGACCCCTGGTTTAGATTTGATATTGACCCCGGGTTTAGATTTGATATTGACCCCGAGTTTAGATTTGCTATTGACCCCTGGTTTAGATTTTATATTTTCCCCTGGTTTAGATTTGATCTTGATCTCTGGTTTAGATTTGATCTTGATCTCTGGTTTAGATTTGATATTGATCCCTCGATCAGATTTGAATTTGACCCCTGGTTTAGATTTGATGTTGACCCCTGGTTTAGATTTGATATTGACCCCTGGTTTAGATTTGATATTGACCCCTGGTTTAGATTTGATATTGACCCCTGGTTTTAAATTGATATTGACCCCTTGTTTCGATTTGATATTGACCCCTGGTTTAGATTTGATAATGACCCCTAGTTTAGATTTGATATTGATCTCTGGTTTAGATTTGATATTGATCTCTGGTTTTGATTTGATATTGATCCCTAGTTTAGGTTTGATATTGATCTCTGGTTTAGATTTGATGTTGATCCTTGGTTTCGATTTGATATTGACCCCTGCTTTCGATTTGATATTGACCCTTTGTTTGGATTTGATATTGACCCTTTGTTTGGATTTGATATTGACCCCTGGTTTCGATTTGATATTGAACCCTCGATTGGATTTGATCGTGATTCCTCGTTAATATTTGAAATTGACCCCGGCTTATATTTGATATTGATCCCTGGTTTTGATTTGATATTGACCCCTGGTTTAGATTTGATATTGATCCCTGGTTAAGATTTGATATTGATCCCTGGTTTAGATTTGATATTGACCCCTGGTTTAGAATTGATATTGATCCCTCGATTCAATTTGATATTGACCCCTGGTTTAGATTTGATATTGACCCCAAGTTGAGATTTGATATTGATCCATCGATTCGATTTGATATTGACCCCTGGTTTAGATTTGATATTGACCCCTGGTTTAGATTTGATATTGATCCCCCGTTTAGATTTGATATTGACCCTGGTTTAGATTTGATATTGATCCCTATATTAGATTTGATATTGACCCCTGGTTTCGATTTGATATTGACCCCTGGTTTAGATTTGCTATTGACCCCTGGTTTAGATTTGATATTGATCCCCCGTTTAGATTTGATATTGACCCCTGGTTTAGATTTGATATTGACCCCTGGTTTAAATTTGATATTGACCCCTGGTTTAGATTTGATGTTGACCCCTGGTGTAAATTTGCTATTGACCCGTGGTTTAGATTTGATCTTGACCCCTGGTTTAGATTTGATATTGACCCCTAGTTTAGATTTGATATTGACCCCTGGTTTAGATTTGATATTGACCCCTTGTTTAGATTTGATATTGACCCCTGGTTTAGATTTGATGTTGACCCCTAGTTTAGATTTGATGTTGACCCCTGGTTTAAATTTGATATTGACCCCTGGTTCAGATTTGATATTGACCCCTGTTTTAGATTTGATATTGACCCCTGATTTAAATTTGATGTTGACCCCTTGTTTCGATTTGATGTTGACCCCTGGTTTAAATTTGCTATTGACCCCTGGTTTAGATTTGATATTGACCCCTGGTTTAGATTTGATATTGACCCCTGGTTTAGATTTGATGTTGACCCCTGGTTTAAATTTGCTATTGACCCCTGGTTTAGATTTGATATTGACCCCTGGTTTAGATTTGATATTGACACTGTTTTAGATTTGATCTTGATCTCTGGTATAGATTTGATATTGATCCCTCGATTCGATTTGATATTGACCCCTGGTTTAGATTTGATCTTGATCTCTGGTTTAGATTTGATCTTGATCTCTGGTTTAGATTTGATATTGATCCCTCGATCAGATTTGAATTTGATCTCTTGTTTCGATTTGATACTGACCTCTGGTCTCGATTTGATATTGACCCGTGGTTTAGATTTGATATTGATCCCTGGTTGAGATTTGATATTGACCCCTGGTTCAGATTTGATATTGACCCCTGGTTTAGATTTGATGTTGACCCCTGGTTTAGATTTGATATTGACCCCTGGTTTAGATTTGATATTGACCCCTGGTTTAGATTTGATATTGACCCCTGGTTTTAAATTGATATTGACCCCTTGTTTCGATTTGATATTGACCCCTGGTTCAGATTTGATAATGACCCCGAGTTTAGATTTGATATTGATCTCTGGTTTAGATTTGATATTGATCTCTGGTTTAGATTTGATATTGATCCCTAGTTTAGGTTTGATATTGATCTCTGGTTTAGATTTGATGTTGATCCTTGGTTTCGATTTGATATTGACCCCTGCTTTCGATTTGATATTGACCCCTCGATTGGATTTGATAGTGATTCCTCGTTAATATTTGAAATTGACCCCGACTTATATTTGATATTGATCCCTGGTTTTGATTTGATATTGACCCCTGGTTTAGATTTGATATTGATCCCTGGCTTAGATTTGATATTGATCCCTGGTTTAGATTTGATATTGACCCCTGGTTTAGAATTGATATTGATCCCTCGATTCAATTTGATATTGACCCCTGGTTTAGATTTGATATTGACCCCAAGTTGAGATTTGATATTGATCCCTCGATTCGATTTGATATTGACCCCTGGTTTTGATTTGATATTGACCCCTGGTTTAGATTTGATATTGATCCCCCGTTTAGATTTGATATTGACCCTGGTTTAGATTTGATATTGATCCCTATATTAGATTTGATATTGACCCCTGGTTTCGATTTGATATTGACCCCTGGTTTAGATTTGCTATTGACCCCTGGTTTAGATTTGATATTGATCCCCCGTTTCGATTTGATATTGACCCCTGGTTTAGATTTGATATTGACCCCTGGTTTAAATTTGATATTGACCCCTGGTTTAGATTTGATGTTGACCCCTGGTTTAAATTTGCTATTGACCCGTGGTTTAGATTTGATCTTGACCCCTGGTTCAGATTTGATATTGACCCCTAGTTCAGATTTGATATTGACCCCTGGTTTAGATTTGATATTGACCCCTTGTTTAGATTTGATATTGACCCCTGGTTTAGATTTGATGTTGACCCCTAGTTTAGATTTGATGTTGACCCCTGGTTTAAATTTGATATTGACCCCTGGTTCAGATTTGATATTGACCCCTGTTTTAGATTTGATATTGACCCCTGGTTTAAATTTGATGTTGACCACTTGTTTCGATTTGATGTTGACCCCTGGTTTAAATTTGATATTGACCCCTGGTTTAGATTTGATATTGACCCCTGGTTTAGATTTGATATTGACACTGTTTTAGATTTGATCTTGATCTCTGGTATAGATTTGATATTGATCCCTCGATTCGATTTGATATTGACCCCTGGTTTAGATTTGATATTGACCCCTGGTTTAGATTTGATATTGATCCCCCGTTTAGATTTGATATTGACCCTGGTTTAGATTTGATATTGATCCCCCGTTTAGATTTGATATTGACCCCAAGTTGAGATTTGATATTGATTCCTCGATTCGATTTGATATTGACCCCTGGTTTAGATTTGATATTGACCCCTGGTTTAGATTTGATGTTGATCCCCCGTTCAGATTTGATATTGATCCTGGTTTAGATTTGATATTGATCCCTGCTTTCGATTTGATATTGACCCTTTGTTGAGATTTGATATTGACCCCTGGTTTCGATTTGATATTGACCCCTCGATTGGATTTGATAGTGATTCCTCGTTAATATTTGAAATTGACCCCGGCTTATATTTGATATTGATCCCTGGTTTTGATTTGATATTGACCCCTGGTTTAGATTTGATATTGATCCCTGGTTTAGATTTGATATTGATCCCTGGTTTAGATTTGATATTGACCCCTGGTTTAGATTTGATATTGACCCCAAGTTGAGATTTGATATTGATCCCTCGATTCAATTTGATATTGACCCCTGGTTTAGATTTGATATTGACCCCTGGTTTAGATTTGATATTGATCCCCCGTTTAGATTTGATATTGACCCTGGTTTAGATTTGATATTGATCCCCCGTTTAGATTTGATATTGACCCTGGTTTAGATTTGATATTGATCCCTAGATTAGATTTGATATTGACCCCTGGTTCCAATTTGATATTGACCCCTGGTTTAGATTTGATGTTGACCCCTGGTTTAAATTTGCTATTGACCCCTGGTTTAGATTTGATATTGACCCCCAGTTTAGATTTGATATTGACCCCTTGTTTCGATTTGATATTGACCCCTGGTTTAAATTTGATATTGACCCCTGGTTTAAATTTGATATTGACCCCTGGTTTAAATTTGATATTGACCCGTGGTTTAGATTTGATCTTGACCCAGGGTTTAGATTTGATATTGACCCCTAGTTTAGATTTGATATTTACCCCTGGTTTCGATTTGATATTGACCCCTTGTTTAGATTTGATATTGACCCCTGGTTTAGATTTGATATTGACCCCTAGTTTAGATTTGATATTGATCCCTGGTTTAGATTTGATATTGACCCCTGGTTTAGAATTGATATTGATCCCTCGATTCAATTTGATATTGACCCCTGGTTTAGATTTGATATTGACCCCAAGTTGAGATTTGATATTGATCCCTCGATTCGATTTGATATTGACCCCTGGTTTTGATTTGATATTGACCCCTGGTTTAGATTTGATATTGATCCCCCGTTTAGATTTGATATTGACCCTGGTTTAGATTTGATATTGATCCCTATATTAGATTTGATATTGACCCCTGGTTTCGATTTGATATTGACCCCTGGTTTAGATTTGCTATTGACCCCTGGTTTAGATTTGATATTGATCCCCCGTTTCGATTTGATATTGACCCCTGGTTTAGATTTGATATTGACCCCTGGTTTAAATTTGATATTGACCCCTGGTTTAGATTTGATGTTGACCCCTGGTTTAAATTTGCTATTGACCCGTGGTTTAGATTTGATCTTGACCCCTGGTTTAGATTTGATATTGACCCCTAGTTTAGATTTGATATTGACCCCTGGTTTAGATTTGATATTGACCCCTTGTTTAGATTTGATATTGACCCCTGGTTTAGATTTGATGTTGACCCCTAGTTTAGATTTGATGTTGACCCCTGGTTTAAATTTGATATTGACCCCTGGTTCAGATTTGATATTGACCCCTGTTTTAGATTTGATATTGACCCCTGGTTTAAATTTGATGTTGACCCCTTGTTTCGATTTGATGTTGACCCCTGGTTTAAATTTGATATTGACCCCTGGTTTAGATTTGATATTGACCCCTGGTTTAGATTTGATATTGACACTGTTTTAGATTTGATCTTGATCTCTGGTATAGATTTGATATTGATCCCTCGATTCGATTTGATATTGACCCCTGGTTTAGATTTGATATTGACCCCTGGTTTAGATTTGATATTGATCCCCCGTTTAGATTTGATATTGACCCTGGTTTAGATTTGATATTGATCCCCCGTTTAGATTTGATATTGACCCCAAGTTGAGATTTGATATTGATTCCTCGATTCGATTTGATATTGACCCCTGGTTTAGATTTGATATTGACCCCTGGTTTAGATTTGATGTTGATCCCCCGTTCAGATTTGATATTGATCCTGGTTTAGATTTGATATTGATCCCTGCTTTCGATTTGATATTGACCCTTTGTTGAGATTTGATATTGACCCCTGGTTTCGATTTGATATTGACCCCTCGATTGGATTTGATAGTGATTCCTCGTTAATATTTGAAATTGACCCCGGCTTATATTTGATATTGATCCCTGGTTTTGATTTGATATTGACCCCTGGTTTAGATTTGATATTGATCCCTGGTTTAGATTTGATATTGATCCCTGGTTTAGATTTGATATTGACCCCTGGTTTAGATTTGATATTGACCCCAAGTTGAGATTTGATATTGATCCCTCGATTCGATTTGATATTGACCCCTGGTTTAGATTTGATATTGACCCCTGGTTTAGATTTGATATTGATCCCCCGTTTAGATTTGATATTGACCCTGGTTTAGATTTGATATTGATCCCCCGTTTAGATTTGATATTGACCCTGGTTTAGATTTGATATTGATCCCTAGATTAGATTTGATATTGACCCCTGGTTCCAATTTGATATTGACCCCTGGTTTAGATTTGATGTTGACCCCTGGTTTAAATTTGCTATTGACCCCTGGTTTAGATTTGATATTGACCCCCAGTTTAGATTTGATATTGACCCCTTGTTTCGATTTGATATTGACCCCTGGTTTAAATTTGATATTGACCCCTGGTTTAAATTTGATATTGACCCCTGGTTTAAATTTGATATTGACCCGTGGTTTAGATTTGATCTTGACCCAGGGTTTAGATTTGATATTGACCACTAGTTTAGATTTGATATTTACCCCTGGTTTCGATTTGATATTGACCCCTTGTTTAGATTTGATATTGACCCCTGGTTTAGATTTGATATTGACCCCTAGTTTAGATTTGATGTTGACCCCTGGTTTAAATTTGATATTGACCCCTGGTTCAGATTTGATATTGACCCCTGGTTCAGATTTGATATTGACCCCTGGTTTAGATTTGATATTGACCCCTGGTTTAGAATTGATATTGATCCCTAGTTTAGGTTTGATATTTATCTCTGGTTGAGATTTGATATTGATCCCCAGTTTAGGGTTGATATTGATCTCTGGTTTAGATTTGATATTGATCCTTGGTTTAGATTTGATATTGACCCCTGCTTTCGATTTGATATTGACCCTTGGTTTAGATTTGATATTGACCCCTGGTTTCGATTTGATATTGACCCCTCGATTGGATTTGATAGTGATTCCTCGTTAATATTTGAAATTGACCCCGGCTTATATTTGATATTGATCCCTGGTTTTGATTTGATATTGACCCCTGGTTTAGATTTGATATTGATCCCTGGTTTAGATTTGATATTGATCCCTGGTTTTGATTTGATATTGACCCCTGGTTTAGAATTGATATTGATCCCTCGATTCAATTTGATATTGATCCCTGGTTTAGATTTGATATTGACCCCAAGTTGAGATTTGATATTGACCCCTCGATTCAATTTGATATTGACCCCTGGTTTAGATTTGATATTGACCCCTGGTTTAGATTTGATATTGACCCTGGTTCAGATTTGATATTGATCCCTATATTAGATTTGATATTGACCCCTGGTTTCGATTTGATATTGACCCCTGGTTTAGATTTGCTATTGACCCCTGATTTAGATTTGATATTGATCCCCCGTTTAGATTTGATATTGACCCTGGTTTAGATTTGATATTGATCCCGAGATTAGATTTGATATTGACCCCTGGTTCAGATTTGATATTGACCCCTGGTTCAGATTTGATATTGACCCCTGGTTTAGATTTGATGTTGACCCCTGGTTTAAATTTGCTGTTGACCCCTGGTTTAGATTTGATATTGACCCCTGGTTTAATTTGATATTGACCCCTGGTTTAGATTTGATGTTGACCCCTGGTTTAAATTTGCGATTGACCCGTGGTTTAGATATGATGTTGACCCCTGGTTTAAATTTGCTCTTGACCCCTGGTTTAGATTTGATATTGACCCCTGGTTTCGATTTGATATTGACCCCGAGTTTAGATTTGATATTGAACCCTGGTTTAGATTTGATATTGACACTGGTTTAGATTTGATCTTGATCTCTGGTTTAGATTTGATTTTGATCCCTTGTTTAGGTTTGATATTTATCTCTGGTTTAGATTTGCTATTGATCCCTCGTTTCGGTTTGATATTGATCTCTGGTTTGGATTTGATATTGACCCTTGGTTTAGATTTGATATTGAACACTGGTTTCGGTTTGATATCGATCCCTAGTTTTGGTTTGATATTGACCCCTGGTTTCGATTTGATATTGATCTCTTGTTTCGATTTGATGTTGACCCTTGGTTTAGATTTGATATTGACCCCTGGTTTAGATTTGATATTGACCCCTCGATTAGATTTGATATTGACCCCTGGTTTAGATTTGATATTGATCTCTTGTTTAGATTTGATGTTGACACCTCGTTTAGATTTGATGTTGACCCCTCGTTTAGATTTGATATTGACCCCTGGTTTAGATTTGATATTGACCCCTGGTTCAGATTTCATATTGATCCCTCGATTCGATTTGATATTGACCCCTGGTTTAGATTTGATATTGACCCCTGTCTTTGATTTGATATTGATCCCTGCTTTAGATTTGATATTGACCCCTGGTTTCGATTTGATATTGATCCCCAGATTAGATTTGATGTTGACCCCTGGTTTAAATTCGATATTGACCCCTGGTTTAGATTTGATATTGATCCCTTGATTAGAATTGATATTGACCCCTGGTTGAGATTTGATATTGACCCCTGGTTTAGATATGATATTGATCCATAGATTAGAATTGATATTGACCCCTGGTTTAGATTTGATATTGATCCCTGGTTTAGATTTTATGTTGATCCCTAGATTCGATTTGATATTGACCCCTGGTTTCGATTTGATATTGACCCCTGGTTTAGATATGATATTGATCCCGAGATTAGATTTGATATTGACCCCAGGTTTAGATTTGATATTGATCCCCCGTTTAGATTTGAAACTGCTCTCTTGTATGCATTTGATGTTGACCCCTGGTTTAGATTTGATATTGATCCCTCGATTAGATTTGATATTGACCCCTGGTTTAGATTTGATATTGATCCCTCGATCAGATTTGAATTTGATCTCTTGTTTAGATTTGATACTGACCCCTGGTTTCGATTTGATATTGACCCCTGGTTCAGATTTGATATTGACCCCTGGTTTAGATTTGATGTTGACCCCTGGTTTAAATTTGATATTGACCCCTGGTTTCGATTTGATATTGACCCCTGGTTTAGATTTGATATTGACCCCTGGTTTAGATTTGATATTGACCCTGGTTTCGATTTGATATTGACCCCTGGTTTTAAATTCATATTGACCCCTTGTTTCGATTTGATATTGACCCCTGGTTTAGATTTGATATTGACCCCTCGTTTCGATTTGATATTGATCTCTGGTTTAGATTTGATATTGATCTCTGGTTTAGATTTGATATTTATCTCTGGTTTAGATTTGATATTGATCCCCAGTTTAGGGTTGATATTGATCTCCGGTTTAGATTTGATATTGATCCTTGGATTAGATTTGATATTGACCCCTGCTTTCTATTTGATATTGACCCTTTGTTTAGATTTGATATTGACCC
Source organism: Heptranchias perlo (assembly GCF_035084215.1). Classification (NCBI taxonomy): domain Eukaryota; kingdom Metazoa; phylum Chordata; class Chondrichthyes; order Hexanchiformes; family Hexanchidae; genus Heptranchias; species Heptranchias perlo. The sequence goes on along the minus strand of NC_090341.1, from coordinate 57,650,213 downwards.
CTGGTTTAGATTTGATATTGACCCCTCGATTAGATTTGATAGTGATTCCTCGTTTTTATTTGAAATTGACCCCTGGTTTAAAATTGATATTGATCCTGAGATTCAATTTGACATTGACCCCTGGTTTAGATTTGATATTGATCCCCCGTTTAGATTTGATATTGACCCTGGTTTTGATTTGATATTGATCCCTATATTAGATTTGATATTGACCCCTGGTTTCGATTTGATATTGACCCCTGGTTTAGATTTGATATTGATCCCTAGATTAGATTTGATATTGACCCCTGGTTCAGATTTGATATTGATCCCTGGTTTAGATTTGATATTGACCCCTGGTTTAAAATTGATATTGATCCCGAGATTCAATTTGATATTGACCCCTGGTTTAGATTTGATATTGATCCCCCGTTTAGATTTTATATTGACCCTGGTTCAGATTTGATATTGACCCCTGGTTTAGATTTGATGTTGACCCCTGGTTTTAAATTGATATTGACCCCTTGTTTCGATTTGATATTGATCTCTGGTTTAGATTTGATATTGATCTCTGGTTTAGATTTGATATTGATCTCTGGTTTAGATTTGATATTTATCTCTGGTTTAGATTTGATATTGATCCCCAGTTTAGGGTTGATATTGATCTCCGGTTTAGATTTGATATTGATCCTTGGATTAGATTTGATATTGACCCCTGCTTTCTATTTGATATTGACCCTTTGTTTAGATTTGATATTGACCCCTGGTTTAGATTTGATATTGACCCCTCGATTAGATTTGATAGTGATTCCTCGTTTATATTTGAAATTGACCCCTGGTTTAAAATTGATATTGATCCTGAGATTCAATTTGACATTGACCCCTGGTTCAGATTTGATATTGATCCCCCGTTTAGATTTGATATTGACCCTGGTTTAGATTTGATATTGATCCCTATATTAGATTTGATATTGACCCCTGGTTTCGATTTGATATTGACCCCTGGTTTAGATTTGCTATTGACCCCTGGTTTAGATTTGATATTGATCCCCCGTTTCGATTTGATATTGACCCCTGGTTTAGATTTGATATTGACCCCTGGTTTAAATTTGATATTGACCCCTGGTTTAGATTTGATGTTGACCCCTGGTTTAAATTTGCTATTGACCCGTGGTTTAGATTTGATCTTGACCCCTGGTTTAGATTTGATATTGACCCCTAGTTTAGATTTGATATTGACCCCTGGTTTAGATTTGATATTGACCCCTTGTTTAGATTTGATATTGACCCCTGGTTTAGATTTGATGTTGACCCCTAGTTTAGATTTGATGTTGACCCCTGGTTTAAATTTGATATTGACCCCTGGTTCAGATTTGATATTGACCCCTGTTTTAGATTTGATATTGACCCCTGGTTTAAATTTGATGTTGACCCCTTGTTTCGATTTGATGTTGACCCCTGGTTTAAATTTGATATTGACCCCTGGTTTAGATTTGATATTGACCCCTGGTTTAGATTTGATATTGACACTGTTTTAGATTTGATCTTGATCTCTGGTATAGATTTGATATTGATCCCTCGATTCGATTTGATATTGACCCCTGGTTTAGATTTGATATTGACCCCTGGTTTAGATTTGATATTGATCCCCCGTTTAGATTTGATATTGACCCTGGTTTAGATTTGATATTGATCCCCCGTTTAGATTTGATATTGACCCCAAGTTGAGATTTGATATTGATTCCTCGATTCGATTTGATATTGACCCCTGGTTTAGATTTGATATTGACCCCTGGTTTAGATTTGATGTTGATCCCCCGTTCAGATTTGATATTGATCCTGGTTTAGATTTGATATTGATCCCTGCTTTCGATTTGATATTGACCCTTTGTTGAGATTTGATATTGACCCCTGGTTTCGATTTGATATTGACCCCTCGATTGGATTTGATAGTGATTCCTCGTTAATATTTGAAATTGACCCCGGCTTATATTTGATATTGATCCCTGGTTTTGATTTGATATTGACCCCTGGTTTAGATTTGATATTGATCCCTGGTTTAGATTTGATATTGATCCCTGGTTTAGATTTGATATTGACCCCTGGTTTAGATTTGATATTGACCCCAAGTTGAGATTTGATATTGATCCCTCGATTCGATTTGATATTGACCCCTGGTTTAGATTTGATATTGACCCCTGGTTTAGATTTGATATTGATCCCCCGTTTAGATTTGATATTGACCCTGGTTTAGATTTGATATTGATCCCCCGTTTAGATTTGATATTGACCCTGGTTTAGATTTGATATTGATCCCTAGATTAGATTTGATATTGACCCCTGGTTCCAATTTGATATTGACCCCTGGTTTAGATTTGATGTTGACCCCTGGTTTAAATTTGCTATTGACCCCTGGTTTAGATTTGATATTGACCCCCAGTTTAGATTTGATATTGACCCCTTGTTTCGATTTGATATTGACCCCTGGTTTAAATTTGATATTGACCCCTGGTTTAAATTTGATATTGACCCCTGGTTTAAATTTGATATTGACCCGTGGTTTAGATTTGATCTTGACCCAGGGTTTAGATTTGATATTGACCACTAGTTTAGATTTGATATTTACCCCTGGTTTCGATTTGATATTGACCCCTTGTTTAGATTTGATATTGACCCCTGGTTTAGATTTGATATTGACCCCTAGTTTAGATTTGATGTTGACCCCTGGTTTAAATTTGATATTGACCCCTGGTTCAGATTTGATATTGACCCCTGGTTCAGATTTGATATTGACCCCTGGTTTAGATTTGATATTGACCCCTGGTTTAGAATTGATATTGATCCCTAGTTTAGGTTTGATATTTATCTCTGGTTGAGATTTGATATTGATCCCCAGTTTAGGGTTGATATTGATCTCTGGTTTAGATTTGATATTGATCCTTGGTTTAGATTTGATATTGACCCCTGCTTTCGATTTGATATTGACCCTTGGTTTAGATTTGATATTGACCCCTGGTTTCGATTTGATATTGACCCCTCGATTGGATTTGATAGTGATTCCTCGTTAATATTTGAAATTGACCCCGGCTTATATTTGATATTGATCCCTGGTTTTGATTTGATATTGACCCCTGGTTTAGATTTGATATTGATCCCTGGTTTAGATTTGATATTGATCCCTGGTTTTGATTTGATATTGACCCCTGGTTTAGAATTGATATTGATCCCTCGATTCAATTTGATATTGATCCCTGGTTTAGATTTGATATTGACCCCAAGTTGAGATTTGATATTGACCCCTCGATTCAATTTGATATTGACCCCTGGTTTAGATTTGATATTGACCCCTGGTTTAGATTTGATATTGACCCTGGTTCAGATTTGATATTGATCCCTATATTAGATTTGATATTGACCCCTGGTTTCGATTTGATATTGACCCCTGGTTTAGATTTGCTATTGACCCCTGATTTAGATTTGATATTGATCCCCCGTTTAGATTTGATATTGACCCTGGTTTAGATTTGATATTGATCCCGAGATTAGATTTGATATTGACCCCTGGTTCAGATTTGATATTGACCCCTGGTTCAGATTTGATATTGACCCCTGGTTTAGATTTGATGTTGACCCCTGGTTTAAATTTGCTGTTGACCCCTGGTTTAGATTTGATATTGACCCCTGGTTTAATTTGATATTGACCCCTGGTTTAGATTTGATGTTGACCCCTGGTTTAAATTTGCGATTGACCCGTGGTTTAGATATGATGTTGACCCCTGGTTTAAATTTGCTCTTGACCCCTGGTTTAGATTTGATATTGACCCCTGGTTTCGATTTGATATTGACCCCGAGTTTAGATTTGATATTGAACCCTGGTTTAGATTTGATATTGACACTGGTTTAGATTTGATCTTGATCTCTGGTTTAGATTTGATTTTGATCCCTTGTTTAGGTTTGATATTTATCTCTGGTTTAGATTTGCTATTGATCCCTCGTTTCGGTTTGATATTGATCTCTGGTTTGGATTTGATATTGACCCTTGGTTTAGATTTGATATTGAACACTGGTTTCGGTTTGATATCGATCCCTAGTTTTGGTTTGATATTGACCCCTGGTTTCGATTTGATATTGATCTCTTGTTTCGATTTGATGTTGACCCTTGGTTTAGATTTGATATTGACCCCTGGTTTAGATTTGATATTGACCCCTCGATTAGATTTGATATTGACCCCTGGTTTAGATTTGATATTGATCTCTTGTTTAGATTTGATGTTGACACCTCGTTTAGATTTGATGTTGACCCCTCGTTTAGATTTGATATTGACCCCTGGTTTAGATTTGATATTGACCCCTGGTTCAGATTTCATATTGATCCCTCGATTCGATTTGATATTGACCCCTGGTTTAGATTTGATATTGACCCCTGTCTTTGATTTGATATTGATCCCTGCTTTAGATTTGATATTGACCCCTGGTTTCGATTTGATATTGATCCCCAGATTAGATTTGATGTTGACCCCTGGTTTAAATTCGATATTGACCCCTGGTTTAGATTTGATATTGATCCCTTGATTAGAATTGATATTGACCCCTGGTTGAGATTTGATATTGACCCCTGGTTTAGATATGATATTGATCCATAGATTAGAATTGATATTGACCCCTGGTTTAGATTTGATATTGATCCCTGGTTTAGATTTTATGTTGATCCCTAGATTCGATTTGATATTGACCCCTGGTTTCGATTTGATATTGACCCCTGGTTTAGATATGATATTGATCCCGAGATTAGATTTGATATTGACCCCAGGTTTAGATTTGATATTGATCCCCCGTTTAGATTTGAAACTGCTCTCTTGTATGCATTTGATGTTGACCCCTGGTTTAGATTTGATATTGATCCCTCGATTAGATTTGATATTGACCCCTGGTTTAGATTTGATATTGATCCCTCGATCAGATTTGAATTTGATCTCTTGTTTAGATTTGATACTGACCCCTGGTTTCGATTTGATATTGACCCCTGGTTCAGATTTGATATTGACCCCTGGTTTAGATTTGATGTTGACCCCTGGTTTAAATTTGATATTGACCCCTGGTTTCGATTTGATATTGACCCCTGGTTTAGATTTGATATTGACCCCTGGTTTAGATTTGATATTGACCCTGGTTTCGATTTGATATTGACCCCTGGTTTTAAATTCATATTGACCCCTTGTTTCGATTTGATATTGACCCCTGGTTTAGATTTGATATTGACCCCTCGTTTCGATTTGATATTGATCTCTGGTTTAGATTTGATATTGATCTCTGGTTTAGATTTGATATTTATCTCTGGTTTAGATTTGATATTGATCCCCAGTTTAGGGTTGATATTGATCTCCGGTTTAGATTTGATATTGATCCTTGGATTAGATTTGATATTGACCCCTGCTTTCTATTTGATATTGACCCTTTGTTTAGATTTGATATTGACCCCTGGTTTAGATTTGATATTGACCCCTCGATTAGATTTGATAGTGATTCCTCGTTTTTATTTGAAATTGACCCCTGGTTTAAAATTGATATTGATCCTGAGATTCAATTTGACATTGACCCCTGGTTTAGATTTGATATTGATCCCCCGTTTAGATTTGATATTGACCCTGGTTTTGATTTGATATTGATCCCTATATTAGATTTGATATTGACCCCTGGTTTCGATTTGATATTGACCCCTGGTTTAGATTTGATATTGATCCCTAGATTAGATTTGATATTGACCCCTGGTTCAGATTTGATATTGATCCCTGGTTTAGATTTGATATTGACCCCTGGTTTAAAATTGATATTGATCCCGAGATTCAATTTGATATTGACCCCTGGTTTAGATTTGATATTGATCCCCCGTTTAGATTTTATATTGACCCTGGTTCAGATTTGATATTGACCCCTGGTTTAGATTTGATGTTGACCCCTGGTTTTAAATTGATATTGACCCCTTGTTTCGATTTGATATTGATCTCTGGTTTAGATTTGATATTGATCTCTGGTTTAGATTTGATATTGATCTCTGGTTTAGATTTGATATTTATCTCTGGTTTAGATTTGATATTGATCCCCAGTTTAGGGTTGATATTGATCTCCGGTTTAGATTTGATATTGATCCTTGGATTAGATTTGATATTGACCCCTGCTTTCTATTTGATATTGACCCTTTGTTTAGATTTGATATTGACCCCTGGTTTAGATTTGATATTGACCCCTCGATTAGATTTGATAGTGATTCCTCGTTTAGATTTGAAATTGACCCCTGGTTTAAAATTGATATTGATCCTGAGATTCAATTTGACATTGACCCCTGGTTCAGATTTGATATTGATCCCCCGTTTAGATTTGATATTGACCCTGGTTTAGATTTGATATTGATCCCTATATTAGATTTGATATTGACCCCTGGTTTCGATTTGATATTGACCCCTGGTTTAGATTTGATATTGACCCCTCGTTTAGATTTGATATTGATCTCTGGTTTAGATTTGATATTGACCCCTCGTTTAGATTTGATATTGATCTCTGGTTTAGATTTGATATTGATCTCTGGTTTTGATTTGATATTGATCTCTGGTTTTGATTTGATATTGGTCTCTGGTTCAGATTTGATCTTGATTCCTGGGTTCGATTTGATATTGATGCCTGGTTTAGATTTGATATTGACCCCGAGTTTAGGTTTGATATTGACCCATGGTTTAAATTTGATATTGACCCCTGGTTTAGATTTGATATTGACCCCAAGTATCGATTTGATATTGTCCCCTGGTTGAGATTTGATATTGACCCCTACTTTAGATTTGATATTTATCTCTGGTTTAGATTTGATATTGATCCCTAATTTATGTTTGATATTGATCTCTGGTTTAGATTTGATATTGATCCTTGGTTTAGATTTGATATTGAACCCTGGTTTTGGTTTGATATTTATCTCTGGTTTAGAATTGATATTTATCTCTGGTTCAGGTTTGATATTTATCTCTGGTTTGGATTTCATATTGATCTCTGGTTTAGATTTGACATTGACCCCTGGTTTAGATTTCATCTTGACCCCTGGTTTAGATTTGATGTTGATCCCTAGTTTAGATTTGATATTGACCCCAGGTTTATAATTGATATTGATCCCTGGTTTAGATTTGATATTGACCCCTGGTTTAGATTTGATATTGACCCCTGGTTTAGATTTGATATTGACACTGGTTTAGATTTGATCTTGATCTCTGGTATAGATTTGATATTGATCCCTAGTTGAGATTTGATATTGATCCCTCGATTCGATTTGATATTGACCCCTGGTTTAGATTTGATATTGACCCCTGGTTTAGATTTGATGTTGATCCCCCGTTCAGATTTGATATTGATCCTGGTTTAGATTTGATATTGATCCCTGCTTTCGATTTGATATTGACCCTTTGTTGAGATTTGATATTGACCCCTGGTTTCGATTTGATATTGACCCCTCGATTGGATTTGATAGTGATTCCTCGTTAATATTTGAAATTGACCCCGGCTTATATTTGATATTGATCCCTGGTTTTGATTTGATATTGACCCCTGGTTTAGATTTGATATTGATCCCTGGTTTAGATTTGATATTGATCCCTGGTTGAGATTTGATATTGACCCCTGGTTTAGATTTGATATTGACCCCAAGTTGAGATTTGATATTGATCCCTCGATTCGATTTGATATTGACCCCTGGTTTAGATTTGATATTGACCCCTGGTTTAGATTTGATATTGATCCCTAGATTAGATTTGATATTGACCCCTGGTTCCGATTTGATATTGACCCCTGGTTTAGATTTGATGTTGATCCCTGGTTTAAATTTGCTATTGACCCCTGGTTTAGATTTGATATTGACCCCCAGTTTAGATTTGATATTGACCCCTTGTTTCGATTTGATATTGACCCCTGGTTTAAATTTGAAATTGACCCCTGGTTTAAATTTGATATTGACCCCTGGTTTAAATTTGATATTGACCCCTGGTTTAGATTTGATGTTGACCCCTGGTTTAAATTTGCTATTGACCCGTGGTTTAGATTTGATCTTGACCCCTGGTTTAGATTTGATATTGACCCCTAGTTTAGATTTGATATTTACCCCTGGTTTCGATTTGATATTGACCCCTTGTTTAGATTTGATATTGACCCCTGGTTTAGATTTGATATTGACCCCTGCTTTAGATTTGATATTGACCCCTCGTTTAGATTTGATGTTGAACCCTGGTTTAAATTTGATATTGACCCCTGGTTCAGATTTGATATTGACCCCTGGTTCAGATTTGATATTGACCCCTGGTTTAGATTTGATATTGACCCCTGGTTTAGAATTGATATTGATCCCTAGTTTAGGTTTGATATTTATCTCTGGTTGAGATTTGATATTGATCCCCAGTTTCGGGTTGATATTGATCTCTGGTTTAGATTTGATATTGATCCTTTGTTTAGATTTGATATTGACCCCTGCTTTCGATTTGATATTGACCCTTTGTTTAGATTTGATATTGACCCCTGGTTTCGATTTGATATTGACCCCTCGATTGGATTTGATAGTGATTCCTCGTTAATATTTGAAATTGACCCCGGCTTATATTTGATATTGATCCCTGGTTTTGATTTGATATTGACCCCTGGTTTAGATTTGATATTGATCCCTGGTTTAGATTTGATATTGATCCCTGGTTTTGATTTGATATTGACCCCTGGTTTAGAATTGATATTGATCCCTCGATTCAATTTGATATTGATCCCTGGTTTAGATTTGATATTGACCCCAAGTTGAGATTTGATATTGACCCCTCGATTCGATTTGATATTGACCCCTGGTTTTGATTTGATATTGACCCCTGGTTTAGATTTGATATTGACCCTGGTTCAGATTTGATATTGATCCCTATATTAGATTTGATATTGACCCCTGGTTTCGATTTGATATTGACCCCTGGTTTAGATTTGCTATTGACCCCTGGTTTAGATTTGATATTGATCCCCCGTTTAGATTTGATATTGACCCTGGTTTAGATTTGATATTGATCCCTAGATTAGATTTGATATTGACCCCTGGTTCAGATTTGATATTGACCCCTGGTTCAGATTTGATATTGACCCCTGGTTTAGATTTGATGTTGACCCCTGGTTTAAATTTGCTGTTGACCCCTGGTTTAGATTTGATATTGACCCCTAGTTTAGATTTGATATTGACCCCTGGTTTCGATTTGATATTGACCCCTGGTTTCGATTTGATATTGACCCCTTGTTTCGATTTGATATTGACCCCTGGTTTAGATTTGATATTGACCCCTGGTTTAAATTTGATATTGACCCCTGGTTTAGATTTGATGTTGACCCCTGGTTTAAATTTGCGATTGACCCGTGGTTTAGATTTGATGTTGACCCCTGGTTTAAATTTGCTCTTGACCCCTGGTTTAGATTTGATATTGACCCCTGGTTTCGATTTGATATTGACCCCGAGTTTAGATTTGATATTGACCCCTGGTTTAGATTTGATATTGACACTGGTTTAGATTTGATCTTGATCTCTGGTTTAGATTTGATTTTGATCCCTTGTTTAGGTTTGATATTTATCTCTGGTTTAGATTTGCTATTGATCCCTAGTTTCGGTTTGATATTGATCTCTGGTTTGGATTTGATATTGACCCTTGGTTTAGATTTGATATTGAACCCTGGTTTCGGTTTGATATCGATCCCTAGTTTTGGTTTGATATTGACCCCTGGTTTCGATTTGATATTGATCTCTTGTTTAGATTTGATGTTGACCCTTGGTTTAGATTTGATATTGACACCTGGTTTAGATTTGATATTGACCCCTCGATTAGATTTGATATTGACCCCTGGTTTAGATTTGATATTGATCTCTTGTTTAGATTTGATGTTTACACCTGGTTTAGATTTGATGTTGACACCTGGTTTAGATTTGATATTGACCCCTGGTTTAGATTTGATGTTGACCCCTCGATTCGATTTGATCGTGATTCCGAGTTTATATTTGATATTGACCCCGGTTTAGATTTGATATTGACCCCTGGTTTAGATTTGATATTGTTCCCTAGATTAGATTTGATATTGACCCCAGGTTTAGATTTGATATTGATCCCTAGATTCGATTTGATATTGACCCCTGGTTTAGATTTGATATTGACCCCCGGTTTAGATTTGATATTGATCCCTGGATTAGATTTGATATTGAGCCAAGGTTTAGATTTGATATTGATCCCCCGTTTCGATTTGATATTGATCTCTTGTTCAGATTTGATGTTGACCCCTGGTTTAGATTTGATATTGATCCCTCGATTAGATTTGATATTGACCCCTGGTTTAGATTTGATATTGATCCCTCGATCAGACTTGAATTTGATCTCTTGTTTAAATTTGATATTGACCCCTGGTTTGGATTTGATGTTGACCCTTGGTTTAGATTTGATATTGATCCCTCGTTTATATGTGATATTGATCTCTGGTTTAGATGTGATATTGATCTCTGGTTTAGTTTTGATATTGACCCCTGTTTTAGATTTCATCTTGACCCCAAGTTCAGATTTGATATTGACCCCTGGTTTAGATTTGATATTAATCTCTGATTTCGATTTGATATTAACCCCTGTATTAGATTTGATATTGATCTCTGGTTTAGATTTGATATTAACCCCTGGTTTAGATTTGATATTGATTCCGAGCTTTGATTTGATATTGACCCCTGGTTTCGCTGTGATATTGACCCCTGGTTTAGATTTGATATTGATCTCTGGTTTAGATTTGATATTAACCCCTGGTTTAGATTTGATATTGATCCCGGTTTAGATTTGATATTGATGTCTGGTTTAGATTTGATATTGATCTCTGGTTTAGATTTGATATTAACCCCTGGTTTAGATTTGATATTGATTCCGAGCTTTGATTTGATATTGACCCCTGGTTTCGCTGTGATATTGACCCCTGGTTTAGATTTGATATTGATCTCTGGTTTAGATTTGATACTGATCTCTGGTTTAGATTTGATATTAACCCCTGGTTTAGATTTGATATTGATCCCGGTTTAGATTTGATATTGATCTCTGGTTTAGATTTGATATTGATCTCTGGTTCAGATTTGATATTAACCCCTGGTTTAGATTTGATATTGATCCCGGTTTAGATTTGATATTGTTCCCTGTTTAGATTTGATATTGATCCCGAGTTTAGATTTGATATTTATCTCTGGTTTAGATTTGATATTGATCCCTCGTTTAGATTTCATATTGATCCCTAGTTTAGATTTGATATTGATCCCTAGTTTAGATTCGATATTTATCTCTGGTTTAGATTTGGTATTAACCCCTGGTTTAGATTTGATCTTGACTCCTGGTTTCGATTTGCTATTGACCCCTGGTTTAGATTTGATATTGACCCCTGGTTTAGGTTTGATATTGATCCCTGGTTTAGATTTGATATTGACCCCTGGTTTCGATTTGATATTGACCCCTGGTTTAGATTTGATTTTGATCCCTCGTTGAGATTTGATATTGACCCCTGGTTTAGATTTGATATTGACCCCTGGTTTTAATTTGATATTGACCCCTTGTTTTGATTTCTTTTGACCCCTGGTTTAGATTTGATGTTGACCCCTGGTTTAAATTTAATATTGAGCACTAGTTTAGATTTGATATTTACCCCTTGTTTCGATTTGATATTGATCCCTAGTTTAGATTTGATATTGATCTCTGGTTTAGATTTGACATTGATCCCGAGTTTAGGTTTGATATTTATCTCTGGTTTAGATTTGATATTGATCCCTCGTTTCGGTTGGATATTGATCTCTGGTTTAGATTTGATATTGACCCCTGGTTTAGATTTGATATTGACCCCTGGTTTTGATTTGATATTGACCCCTGGTTTTAATTTGATATTGACCCCTGGTTTAGGTTTGATATTGACCCCTGGTTTAGATTTGATATTGACACTGGTTTAGATTTGATCTTGATCTCTGGTATAGATTTGATATTGATCCCTAGTTGAGATTTGATATTGATCCCTCGATTCGATTTGATATTGACCCCTGGTTTAGATTTGATATTGACCCCTGGTTTAGATTTGATGTTGATCCCCCGTTCAGATTTGATATTGATCCTGGTTTAGATTTGATATTGATCCCTGCTTTCGATTTGATATTGACCCTTTGTTGAGATTTGATATTGACCCCTGGTTTCGATTTGATATTGACCCCTCGATTGGATTTGATAGTGATTCCTCGTTAATATTTGAAATTGACCCCGGCTTATATTTGATATTGATCCCTGGTTTTGATTTGATATTGACCCCTGGTTTAGATTTGATATTGATCCCTGGTTTAGATTTGATATTGATCCCTGGTTTAGATTTGATATTGACCCCTGGTTTAGATTTGATATTGACCCCAAGTTGAGATTTGATATTGATCCCTCGATTCGATTTGATATTGACCCCTGGTTTAGATTTGATATTGACCCCTGGTTTAGATTTGATATTGATCCCCCGTTTAGATTTGATATTGACCCTGGTTTAGATTTGATATTGATCCCTAGATTAGATTTGATATTGACCCCTGGTTCCGATTTGATATTGACCCCTGGTTTAGATTTGATGTTGATCCCTGGTTTAAATTTGCTATTGACCCCTGGTTTAGATTTGATATTGACCCCCAGTTTAGATTTGATATTGACCCCTTGTTTCGATTTGATATTGACCCCTGGTTTAAATTTGAAATTGACCCCTGGTTTAAATTTGATATTGACCCCTGGTTTAAATTTGATATTGACCCCTGGTTTAGATTTGATGTTGACCCCTGGTTTAAATTTGCTATTGACCCGTGGTTTAGATTTGATCTTGACCCCTGGTTTAGATTTGATATTGACCCCTAGTTTAGATTTGATATTTACCCCTGGTTTCGATTTGATATTGACCCCTTGTTTAGATTTGATATTGACCCCTGGTTTAGATTTGATATTGACCCCTGCTTTAGATTTGATATTGACCCCTCGTTTAGATTTGATGTTGAACCCTGGTTTAAATTTGATATTGACCCCTGGTTCAGATTTGATATTGACCCCTGGTTCAGATTTGATATTGACCCCTGGTTTAGATTTGATATTGACCCCTGGTTTAGAATTGATATTGATCCCTAGTTTAGGTTTGATATTTATCTCTGGTTGAGATTTGATATTGATCCCCAGTTTCGGGTTGATATTGATCTCTGGTTTAGATTTGATATTGATCCTTTGTTTAGATTTGATATTGACCCCTTGTTTAGATTTGATATTGACCCCTGCTTTCGATTTGATATTGACCCTTTGTTTAGATTTGATATTGACCCCTGGTTTCGATTTGATATTGACCCCTCGATTGGATTTGATAGTGATTCCTCGTTAATATTTGAAATTGACCCCGGCTTATATTTGATATTGATCCCTGGTTTTGATTTGATATTGACCCCTGGTTTAGATTTGATATTGATCCCTGGTTTAGATTTGATATTGAACCCTGGTTTTGATTTGATATTGACCCCTGGTTTAGAATTGATATTGATCCCTCGATTCAATTTGATATTGATCCCTGGTTTAGATTTGATATTGACCCCAAGTTGAGATTTGATATTGACCCCTCGATTCGATTTGATATTGACCCCTGGTTTTGATTTGATATTGACCCCTGGTTTAGATTTGATATTGACCCTGGTTCAGATTTGATATTGATCCCTATATTAGATTTGATATTGACCCCTGGTTTCGATTTGATATTGACCCCTGGTTTAGATTTGCTATTGACCCCTGGTTTAGATTTGATATTGATCCCCCGTTTAGATTTGATATTGACCCTGGTTTAGATTTGATATTGATCCCTAGATTAGATTTGATATTGACCCCTGGTTCAGATTTGATATTGACCCCTGGTTCAGATTTGATATTGACCCCTGGTTTAGATTTGATGTTGACCCCTGGTTTAAATTTGCTGTTGACCCCTGGTTTAGATTTGATATTGACCCCTAGTTTAGATTTGATATTGACCCCTGGTTTCGATTTGATATTGACCCCTTGTTTCGATTTGATATTGACCCCTGGTTTAGATTTGATATTGACCCCTGGTTTAAATTTGATATTGACCCCTGGTTTAGATTTGATGTTGACCCCTGGTTTAAATTTGCGATTGACCCGTGGTTTAGATTTGATGTTGACCCCTGGTTTAAATTTGCTCTTGACCCCTGGTTTAGATTTGATATTGACCCCTGGTTTCGATTTGATATTGACCCCGAGTTTAGATTTGATATTGACCCCTGGTTTAGATTTGATATTGACACTGGTTTAGATTTGATCTTGATCTCTGGTTTAGATTTGATTTTGATCCCTTGTTTAGGTTTGATATTTATCTCTGGTTTAGATTTGCTATTGATCCCTAGTTTCGGTTTGATATTGATCTCTGGTTTGGATTTGATATTGACCCTTGGTTTAGATTTGATATTGAACCCTGGTTTCGGTTTGATATCGATCCCTAGTTTTGGTTTGATATTGACCCCTGGTTTCGATTTGATATTGATCTCTTGTTTAGATTTGATGTTGACCCTTGGTTTAGATTTGATATTGACACCTGGTTTAGATTTGATATTGACCCCTCGATTAGATTTGATATTGACCCCTGGTTTAGATTTGATATTGATCTCTTGTTTAGATTTGATGTTTACACCTGGTTTAGATTTGATGTTGACACCTGGTTTAGATTTGATGTTGACCCTTGGTTTAGATTTGATATTGAGCCTTTGTTTAGATTTGATATTGACCCCTGGTTTAGATTTGATGTTGACCCCTCGATTCGATTTGATCGTGATTCCGAGTTTATATTTGATATTGACCCCGGTTTAGATTTGATATTGACCCCTGGTTTAGATTTGATATTGTTCCCTAGATTAGATTTGATATTGACCCCAGGTTTAGATTTGATATTGATCCCTAGATTCGATTTGATATTGACCCCTGGTTTAGATTTGATATTGACCCCCGGTTTAGATTTGATATTGATCCCTGGATTAGATTTGATATTGAGCCAAGGTTTAGATTTGATATTGATCCCCCGTTTCGATTTGATATTGATCTCTTGTTCAGATTTGATGTTGACCCCTGGTTTAGATTTGATATTGATCCCTCGATTAGATTTGATATTGACCCCTGGTTTAGATTTGATATTGATCCCTCGATCAGACTTGAATTTGATCTCTTGTTTAAATTTGATATTGACCCCTGGTTTGGATTTGATGTTGACCCTTGGTTTAGATTTGATATTGATCCCTCGTTTATATGTGATATTGATCTCTGGTTTAGATGTGATATTGATCTCTGGTTTAGTTTTGATATTGACCCCTGTTTTAGATTTCATCTTGACCCCAAGTTCAGATTTGATATTGACCCCTGGTTTAGATTTGATATTAATCTCTGATTTCGATTTGATATTAACCCCTGTATTAGATTTGATATTGATCTCTGGTTTAGATTTGATATTAACCCCTGGTTTAGATTTGATATTGATTCCGAGCTTTGATTTGATATTGACCCCTGGTTTCGCTGTGATATTGACCCCTGGTTTAGATTTGATATTGATCTCTGGTTTAGATTTGATATTAACCCCTGGTTTAGATTTGATATTGATCCCGGTTTAGATTTGATATTGATGTCTGGTTTAGATTTGATATTGATCTCTGGTTTAGATTTGATATTAACCCCTGGTTTAGATTTGATATTGATTCCGAGCTTTGATTTGATATTGACCCCTGGTTTCGCTGTGATATTGACCCCTGGTTTAGATTTGATATTGATCTCTGGTTTAGATTTGATACTGATCTCTGGTTTAGATTTGATATTAACCCCTGGTTTAGATTTGATATTGATCCCGGTTTAGATTTGATATTGATCTCTGGTTTAGATTTGATATTGATCTCTGGTTCAGATTTGATATTAACCCCTGGTTTAGATTTGATATTGATCCCGGTTTAGATTTGATATTGTTCCCTGTTTAGATTTGATATTGATCCCTAGTTTAGATTTGATATTTATCTCTGGTTTAGATTTGATATTGATCCCTCGTTTAGATTTCATATTGATCCCTAGTTTAGATTTGATATTGATCCCTAGTTTAGATTCGATATTTATCTCTGGTTTAGATTTGGTATTAACCCCTGGTTTAGATTTGATCTTGACTCCTGGTTTCGATTTGCTATTGACCCCTGGTTTAGATTTGATATTGACCCCTGGTTTAGGTTTGATATTGATCCCTGGTTTAGATTTGATATTGACCCCTGGTTTCGATTTGATATTGACCCCTGGTTTAGATTTGATTTTGATCCCTCGTTGAGATTTGATATTGACCCCTGGTTTAGATTTGATATTGACCCCTGGTTTTAATTTGATATTGACCCCTTGTTTCGATTTCTTTTGACCCCTGGTTTAGATTTGATGTTGACCCCTGGTTTAAATTTAATATTGAGCACTAGTTTAGATTTGATATTTACCCCTTGTTTCGATTTGATATTGATCCCTAGTTTAGATTTGATATTGATCTCTGGTTTAGATTTGACATTGATCCCGAGTTTAGGTTTGATATTTATCTCTGGTTTAGATTTGATATTGATCCCTCGTTTCGGTTGGATATTGATCTCTGGTTTAGATTTGATATTGACCCCTGGTTTAGATTTGATATTGATCCCTCGATTAGATTTGATATTGACCCCTGGTTTAGATTTGATATTGACCCCTGGTTTTGATTTGATATTGACCCCTGGTTTTAATTTGATATTGACCCCTTGTTTCGATTTTATATTGACCCCTGGTTTAGATTTGATGTTGACACCTGGTTTAAATTTAATATTGACCACTAGTTTAGAGTTGATATTTACCCCTTGTTTCGATTTGATATTGATCCCGAGTTTAGATTTGATGTTGTCCCCTGGTTTAGATTTGATATTGATCCCTAGTTTAGATTTGATATTGATCTCTGGTTTAGATTTGACATTGATCCCGAGTTTAGGTTGGATATTGATCTCTGGTTTAGATTTGATATTGACCCCTGGTTTAGATTTGATATTGATATCTGGTTTAGATTTGACATTGATCCCGAGTTTCGGTTTGATATTTATCTCTGGTTTAGATTTGATATTGATCCCTCGTTTCGGTTGGATATTGATCTCTGGTTTAGATTTGATATTGACCCTTGGTTTAGATTTGAAATTGACCCCTGGTTTAGATTTGATATTGATCCCTCGATTAGATTTGATATTGACCCCTGGTTTAGATTTGATATTGAACCTTGGTTTACATTTGATATTGATCCCTCGATTAGATTTGATATTGACCCCTGGTTTAGATTTGATGTTGACCCTTGGTTTAGGTTTGATATTGATCCGTCATTTAGATGTGATATTGATCTCTGGTTTAGATTTGATATTTTTCTCTGGTTCAGATTTGATCTTGATTCCTGGGTTAGATTTGATATTGATGCCTGGTTTAGATTTGATATTGACCCCGAGTTTCGGTTTGATATTGAACCCTAGTTTAGATTTGATATTTATCTCTGGTTTAGATTTGATATTGATCCCTAGTTTAGATTTCATATTGATCCCTAATTTAGATTTGATATTGATCCCTAGTTTAGATTTGATATTTATCTCTGGTTTAGATTTGGTATTAACCCCTGGTTTAGATTTGATCTTGACTCCTGGTTTCGATTTACTATTGACCCCTGGTTTAGATTTGATATTGACCCCTGATTCAGGTTTGATATTGATCCCTGGTTTAGATTTGATATTGACCCCTGGTTTTAATTTGATATTGACCACTAGTTTAGATTTGATATTTACCCCTTGTTTCGATTTGATATTGATCCCGAGTTTAGATTTGATGTCGATCTCTGGTTTAGATTTGATATTGATCTCTGGTTTAGATTTGATATTGATCTCTGGTTTAGATTTGACATTGATCCCGAGTTTAGGTTTGATATTTATCTCTGGTTTAGATTTGATATTGATCCCTCGTTTCGGTTGGATATTGATCTCTGGTTTAGATTTGATATTGACCCCTGGTTTAGATTTGATATTGACCCCTGGTTTTAATTTGATATTGACCCCTTGTTTCGATTTTATATTGACCCCTGGTTTAGATTTGATGTTGACCCCTGGTTTAAATTTAATATTGACCACTAGTTTAGATTTGATATTTACCCCTTGTTTAGATTTGATATTTACCCCTTGTTTCGATTTGATATTGATCCCTAGTATAGATTTGATATTGATCTCTGGTTTAGATTTGATATTGATCTCTGGTTTAGATTTGATATTTATCTCTGGTTTAGATTTGATATTGATCCCTCGTTTCGGTTGGATATTGATCTCTGGTTTAGATTTGATATTGACCCATGGTTTAGATTTGATATTGATCCCTCGATTAGATTTGATATTGACCCCTGGTTTAGATTTGATATTGACCCCTGGTTTTGATTTGATATTGACCCCTGGTTTTAATTTGATATTGACCCCTTGTTTCGATTTTATATTGACCCCTGGTTTAGATTTGATGTTGACACCTGGTTTAAATTTAATATTGACCACTAGTTTAGAGTTGATATTCACCCCTTGTTTCGATTTGATATTGATCCCTAGTTTCGATTTGATATTGATCTCTGGTTTAGATTTGATATTGATATCTGGTTTAGATTTGACATTGATCCCGAGTTTAGGTTTGATATTTATCTCTGGTTTAGATTTGATATTGATCCCTCGTTTCGGTTGGATATTGATCTCTGGTTTAGATTTGATATTGACCCTTGGTTTAGATTTGAAATTGACCCCTGGTTTAGATTTGATATTGATCCCTCGATTAGATTTGATATTGACCCCTGGTTTAGATTTGATATTGAACCTTGGTTTACATTTGATATTGATCCCTCGATTAGATTTGATATTGACCCCTGGTTTAGATTTGATGTTGACCCTTGGTTTAGGTTTGATATTGATCCGTCATTTAGATGTGATATTGATCTCTGGTTTAGATTTGATATTTTTCTCTGGTTCAGATTTGATCTTGATTCCTGGGTTAGATTTGATATTGATGCCTGGTTTAGATTTGATATTGAACCCTAGTTCAGATTTGATATTTATCTCTGGTTTAGATTTGATATTGATCCCTAGTTTAGATTTCATATTGATCCCTAATTTAGATTTGATATTGATCCCTAGTTTAGATTTGATATTTATCTCTGGTTTAGATTTGGTATTAACCCCTGGTTTAGATTTGATCTTGACTCCTGGTTTCGATTTGCTATTGACCCCTGGTTTAGATTTGATATTGACCCCTGATTCAGGTTTGATATTGATCCCTGGTTTAGATTTGATATTGACCCCTGGTTTCGATTTGATATTGACCCCTGGTTTAGATTTGATATTGACCCCTGGTTTTAATTTGATATTGACCCCTTGTTTCGATTTTATATTGACCCCTGGTTTAGATTTGATGTTGACCCCTGGTTTAGATTTGATATTGATCTCTGGTTTAGATTTGACATTGATCCCGAGTTTAGGTTTGATATTTATCTCTGGTTTAGATTTGATATTGATCCCTCGTTTCGGTTGGATATTGATCTCTGGTTTAGATTTGATATTGACCCCTGGTTTAGATTTGATATTGATCCCTCGATTCGATTTGATATTAACCCCTGGTTTAGATTTGATATTGACCCCTGGTTTTAATTTGATATTGACCCCTTGTTTCGATTTTATATTGACCCCTGGTTTAGATTTGATGTTGCCCCCTGGTTTAAATTTAATATTGACCACTAGTTTAGATTTGATATTTACCCCTTGTTTAGATTTGATATTTACCCCTTGTTTCGATTTGATTTGATCCCTAGTTTAGATTTGATATTTATCTCTGGTTTAGATTTGACATTGATCCCGAGTTTAGGTTTGATATTTATCTCTGGTTTAGATTTGATATTGATCCCTCGTTTCGGTTGGATATTGATCTCTGGTTTCGATTTGATATTGACCCCTGGTTTAGATTTGATATTGATCCCTCGATTAGATTTGATATTGACCCCTGGTTTAGATTTGATATTGACCCCTGGTTTTGATTTGATATTGACCCCTGGTTTAGATTTGATATTGACCCCTGGTTTTAATTTGATATTGACCCCTTGTTTCGATTTTATATTGACCCCTGGTTTAGATTTGATGTTGACCCCTGGTTTCAATTTAATATTGACCACTAGTTTCGAGTTGATATTTACCCCTTGTTTCGATTTGATATTGATCCCGAGTTTAGATTTGATGTTGTCCCCTGGTTTAGATTTGATATTGATCCCTAGTTTAGATTTGATATTGATCTCTGGTTTTGATTTGATATTGATATCTGGTTTAGATTTGACATTGATCCCGAGTTTAGGTTTGATATTTATCTCTGGTTTAGATTTGATATTGATCCCTCGTTTCGGTTGGATATTGATCTCTGGTTTAGATTTGATATTGACCCTTGGTTTAGATTTGAAATTGACCCCTGGTTTAGATTTGATATTGATCCCTCGATTAGATTTGATATTGACCCCTGGTTTAGATTTGATATTGACCCTTGGTTTACATTTGATATTGATCCCTCGATTAGATTTGATATTGACCCCTGGTTTAGATTTGATGTTGACCCTTGGTTTAGGTTTGATGTTGATCCGTCATTTAGATGTGATATTGATCTCTGGTTTAGATTTGATATTGTTCTCTGGTTCAGATTTGATCTTGATTCCTGGGTTAGATTTGATATTGATGCCTGGTTTAGATTTGACATTGATCCCGAGTTTAGGTTTGATATTTATCTCTGGTTTAGATTTGATATTGATCCCTCGTTTCGGTTGGATATTGATCTCTGGTTTAGATTTGATATTGACCCTTGGTTTAGATTTGATATTGACCCCTGGTTTAGATTTGATGTTTCCCCCTGGTTTAAATTTGATATTGATCTCTGGTTTAGATTTGATATTGATCCCTCGTTTATGTTTGATATTGATCTCTGGTTTGGATTTGATATTGACCCTCGGTTTAGATTTTGATATTGACCCCTGCTTTAGGTTTGACATTGACCCCTGGTTTCGATTTGATGTTGACCCCTCGATTAGATTTGATAGTGATTCATAGTTTATATTTGATATTGACCCCGGTTTATATTTGATATTGACCCCTGGTTTAGATTTGATATTGATCCCTAGATTAGATTTGATATTGAGCCAAAGTTTAGATTTGATATTGATCCCCCATTTAGATTTGATATTGATCTCTTGTTCAGATTTGATGTTGACCCCTGGTTTAGATTTGATATTGATCCCTCGATTGGATTTGATATTGACCCCTGGTTTAGATTTGATATTGACCCCTCGATCAGACTTGAATTTGATCTCTTGTTTAGATTTGATATTGACCCCTTGTTTCGATTTGATATTGATCCCTCGATTAGATTTGATTTTGACCCCTGGCTCAGATTTGATATTGACGCCTGGTTTAGATTTGATATTGACCCCTAGTTTCGGTTTGATATTGACCCCTGTTTTAGATTTCATCTTGACCCCAAGTTCAGATTTGATATTGACCCCCAGTTTCGATTTGATATTGACCCCTGGTTTATATTTGATATTGACCCCTGGTTTAGATTTGATATTGACCCCTGGTTTAGATTTGATGTTGACCGTTGGTTTAGGTTTGATATTGATCCGTCATTTAGATGTGATATTGATCTCTGGTTTAGATTTGATATTGTTCTCTGGTTCAGATTTGATCTTGATTCCTGGGTTAGATTTGATATTGATGCCTGGTTTAGATTTGATATTGACCCCGAGTTTAGGTTTGATATTGACCCCTGGTTTAGATTTGATGTTTCCCCCTGGTTTAAATTTGATATTGATCTCTGGTTTAGATTTGATATTGATCCCTCGTTTATGTTTGATATTGATCTCTGGTTTGGATTTGATATTGACCCTCGGTTTAGATTTTGATATTGACCCCTGCTTTAGGTTTGACATTGACCCCTGGTTTCGATTTGATGTTGACCCCTCGATTAGATTTGATAGTGATTCATAGTTTATATTTGATATTGACCCCGGTTTATATTTGATATTGACCCCTGGTTTAGATTTGATATTGATCCCTAGATTAGATTTGATATTGAGCCAAAGTTTAGATTTGATATTGATCCCCCATTTAGATTTGATATTGATCTCTTGTTCAGATTTGATGTTGACCCCTGGTTTAGATTTGATATTGATCCCTCGATTGGATTTGATATTGACCCCTGGTTTAGATTTGATATTGACCCCTCGATCAGACTTGAATTTGATCTCTTGTTTAGATTTGATATTGACCCCTTGTTTCGATTTGATATTGATCCCTCGATTAGATTTGATTTTGACCCCTGGCTCAGATTTGATATTGACGCCTGGTTTAGATTTGATATTGACCCCTAGTTTCGGTTTGATATTGACCCCTGTTTTAGATTTCATCTTGACCCCAAGTTCAGATTTGATATTGACCCCCAGTTTCGATTTGATATTGACCCCTGGTTTATATTTGATATTGACCCCTGGTTTAGATTTGATATTGATCTCTGGTTCAGATTTGATATTGACCCCTGGTTTAGATTTGATACTGATCTCTGGTTTCGATTTGATATTGATCTCTGGTTTAGATTTGATATTGACCCCTGGTTTAGATTTGATCCTGATCTCTGGTTTAGATTTGATATTGACCCCAAGTTTAGATTTGATATTGATCTCTGATTTAGATTTGATCTTAACCCCTGGTTTAGATTTGATATTGACCCCTGGTTTAGATTTGATATTGACCCCTGATTTAGATTTGATATTGACCCCTGTTTCAGATTTGATATTAATCTCTGGTTTAGATTGGATATTGACCCCTGTTTTAGATGTGATATTGACCCCAAGTTTAGATTTGATATTGATCTCTGATTTAGATTTGATCTTAACCCCTGGTTTAGATTTGATATTGATCTCTGGTTTTGATTTGATATTAACCCCTGGTTTAGATTTGATATTGACCCCTGGTTTAGATTTGATACTGATCTCTGGTTTAGATTTGATATTGACCCCTGGTTTGGATTTGATGTTGACCCTTGGTTTAGATTTGATATTGATCCCTAGTTTAGATTTGATATAGACCCCTGGTTTAGATTTGATATTGACCCCTGGTTTTGATTTGATATTGAACCCTGGTTTAGATTTGATATTGACCCCTGGTTTAGATTTGATATTGACCCCTGGTTTAGATTTGATACTGATCTCTGGTTTAGATTTGATATTGACCCCTGGTTTGGATTTGATGTTGACCCTTGGTTTAGATTTGATATTGATCCCTCGTTTATATGTGATATTGATCTCTGGTTTAGATTTGATATTGACCCCTGTTTTAGATTTCATCTTGACCCCAAGTTCAGATTTGATATTGAGTCCTCGTTTAGATTTGATATTAATCTCTGATTTAGATTTGATATTGATCTCTGGTCTAGATTTGATATTAACCCCTGGTTTAGATTTGATATTGATCCCTAGCTTAGATTTGATATTGACCCCTGGTTTAGCTGTGACATTGACCACTGGTTTAGATTTGATATTGATCTCTGGTTTAGATTTGATACTGATCTCTGGTTTAGATTTGATATTAACCCCTGGTTTAGATTTGATATTGATATCTGGTTTAGATTTGATATTAACCCCTGGTTTAGATTTGATATTGATCCCTAGCTTAGATTTGATATTGACCCCTGGTTTAGCTGTGATATTGACCCCGGTTTAGATTTGATATTGATCTCTGGTTTAGATTTGATATTGATCCCTAGTTTAGATTTGATATTGTTCCCTGTTTAGATTTGATATTGATCCCAAGTTTAGATTTGATATTGAACCCTAGTTTAGATTTGATATTGATCCCTAGTTTAGATTTCATATTGATCCCTGGTTTAGATTTGATATTGATCCCTAGTTTAGATTTGATATTTATCTCTGGTTTAGATTTGGTATTAACCCCTGGTTTAGATTTGATCTTGACTCCTGGTTTCGATTTGCTGTTGACCCCTGGTTTAGATTTGATATTGACCCCTGGTTTCGATTTGATATTGATCCCTGGTTTAGATTTGATTTTGATCCCTCGTTTAGATTTGATATTGACCCCTGGTTTCGATTTGATATTGACCCCTGATTTTAATTTGATATTGACCCCTTGTTTCGATTTTATATTGACCCCTGGTTTAGATTTGATGTTGACCCCTGGTTTAAATTTAATATTGACCACTAGTTTAGATTTGATATTTACCCCTTGTTTCGATTTGATATTGATCCCGAGTTTAGATTTGATGTTGTCCCCTGGTTTAGATTTGACATTGATCCCTAGTTTAGATTTGATATTGATCTCTGGTTTAGATTTGATATTGATCCCGAGTTTAGGTTTGATATTTATCTCTGGTTTAGATTTGATATTGATCCCTCGTTTCGGTTTGATATTGATCTCTGGTTTCGATTTGATATTGACCCTTGGTTTAGATTTGATATTGACCCCTGGTTTAGATTTGATATTGATCCCTCGATTAGATTTGATATTGACCCCTGGTTTAGATTTGATATTGACCCCTGGTTTTGATTTGATATTGATCCCTGGTTTAGATTTGATATTGATCCCTAGATTAGATTGGATGTTGACCCCTGGTTTGGATTTGATATTGATCCCTGGATTAGAATTGATATTGATCCCTAGATTCGATTTGATATTGACCCCTGGTTTCGATTTGATATTGATCCCTCGATCAGATTTGAATTTTTCCTCTTGTTCAGATTTGATATTGACCCTTGGTTTTGATTTGATATTGATCCCTCGATTAGATTTGATATTGACCCCTGGTTTAGATTTGATGTTGACCCTTGGTTTAGGTTTGATATTGATCCGTCATTTCGATGTGATATTGATCTCTGGTTTAGATTTGATATTGGTCTCTGGTTCAGATTTGATCTTGATTCCTGGGTTAGATTTGATATTGATGCCTGGTTTAGATTTGATATTGACCCCGAGTTTAGGATTGATGTTTCCCCCTGGTTTAAATTTGATATTGATCTCTGGTTTAGATTTGATATTGATCCCTAGTTTATGTTTGATATTGATCTCTGGTTTAAGAACATAAGAACATAAGAACATAAGAAATTGGAGCAGGAGTCGGCCAATCGGCCCCTCGAGCCTGCTCCGCCATTCAATAAGATCATGGCTGATCTGATCCCAACCACAAATCTAAAGAACACAAGAAGTCGGAGCAGGACCCGGCCACATAGCCCCTGGGCCCTCTCCGCCACCCACAGGGCATTGACCGATCCGAACTCAGCTTCATGTCCAATTTCCTGCCCGCTCCCCATAACCCCTAATTCCCTTTACTTCTCGGAAACTGTCTATTTCTGTTTTAAATTTATTTAATGATGTAGTTTCCACAGCTTCCTGGGGCAGCAAATTCCACAGACCTACCACCCTCTGAGTGAAGAAGTTTCTCCTCATCTAAGTTTTGAAAGAGCAGCCCCTTATTCTAAGATTATGCCCCCTAGTTCTAGTTTCACCCATCTTTGGGAACATCCTTACTGCATCCACCCGATCAAGACCCTTCACAATCTTATATGTTTCAATAAGATCGCCTCTCATTCTTCTGAACTCCAATGAGTAGAGTCCCAATCTACTCAACCTCTCCTCATATGTCCGCCCCCTCATCCCCGGGATTAACCGAGTGAACCTTCTTTGTACTGCCTCGAGAGCAAGTATGTCTTTTCTTAAGTATGGAGACCAAAACTGTATGCAGTATTTCACCAATACCTTATATAACTGCAGCAATACCTCCTTGTTTTTATATTCTATCCCCCTAGCAATAAAAGCCAACATTCCATTGGCTTTCTTGATCACCTGCTGCACCTGCATACCAACTTTTTGATTTTCTTGCACTAGGACCCCCAGATCCCTTTGTACTGCAGTACTTTCCAGTCTCTCGCCATTAAGAAAATAACTTGCTCTCTGATTTTTCCTGCCAAAGTGCATAACCTCACATTTTCCAATATTATATTGCATCTGCCAAATCGCCGCCCACTCACCCAGCCTGTCTATATCCCCTTGCAGGTTTTTTATGTCCTCCTCACTCTCTACTTTCCCTCCCATCTTTGTATCATCTGCAAATTTTGATATGTTGCACTCGGTCCCCTCCTCCAAATCGTTAATATAGATTGTAAAGAGTTGGGGACCCAGCACCGACCCCTGTGGAACACCACTGGTTACTGGTTGCCAGTCCGAAAATGAACCATTTATCCCAACTCTCTGCTTCCTGTTTGATAACCAATCCTCCACCCATGCCAGAATATTACCCCCAATCCCGTGATTTTTTATCTTAAGTAATAATCTTTTATGTGGCACCTTGTCGAATGCCTTCTGGAAGTCTAAATACACTACGTCCACTGGTTCCCCTTTATCCACCCTATACGTTATATCCTCGAAGAACTCAAGCAAATTTGTCAGACATGACTTCCCCTTCATAAAGCCATGCTGACTTTGTCCTATTAAATTATGCTTATCTAAATGTTCCGTTACTGTCTCCTTAATAATAGACTCCAAAATTTTACCCACCACAGATGTTAAGCTAACTGGCCTATAATTTCCAGCCTTCTGCCTACTACCCTTTTTAAATAACGGTGTTACATTAGCAGTTTTCCAATCTGCCGGGACCTCTCCTGAGTCCAGGGAATTTTGGAAAACTATCACCAAAGCATCCACAATCCCTACTGCCACTTCCCTCAAGACCCTGGGATGGAAGCCATCAGGTCCAGGGGATTTATCCGCCTTGAGTCCCATTATTTTACTGAGTACCATCTCTTGAGTGATTTTAATCGTATTTAGCTCCTCCCCCCCGAGAGTCCCCTGTTTGTCCAGTGTTGGGATATTCTTAGTGTCCTCTACTGTAAAGACTGAAACAAAATATTTGTTCAGCATTTTTGCCATCTCCATGTTTCCCACCATTAATTTCCCGGTCTCATCCTCTAAGGGACCTATGTTTGCCTTAGCCACCCTTTTTCTTTTTATATAACTATAGAAACTCTTGCTATCTGTTTTTATATTTTTTGCTAATTTCTTTTCATAATCTAACTTCCCTTTCTTAATCAATCCTTTAGTTACTTTTTGCTGTCTTTTGAAGAATTCCCAATCTTCTATCCTCCCACTAAGTTTGGCTACCTTATATGTCCTTGTTTTTAGTCGGATACTATCCTTGATTTCTTTACTTAGCCACGGGTGGCTGTCATTTCTTTTACACCCTTTTTTCCTCAGTGGAATATATTTATTTTGAAAGTTGTAAAATAACTCCCTAAATGAACACCACTGCTCATGTACCGTCTTACCCTTTAATCTATTTTCCCAGTCCACTTTAATCAATTCCGCTCTCATACCATCATAGTCTCCTTTATTCAAGCTCAGTACGCTTGTTTGAGAATCAACCTTCTCACCCTCTAATTGGATATGGAATTCAACCATGTTGTGGTCGCTCGTTCCAAGGGGATCCTTAACTAGGACATTATTAATTAATCCTGACTCATTACACAGGACCAGGTCCAAGGTTGCCTGCCCCCTTGTAGGATCAGTTACATACTGCTCAAGAAATCCATCCCTGATGCACTCAATGAACTCGTCCTCAAGGCTGCTCTGCCCAATTTGATTTGTCCAGTTAATATGATAATTAAAATCCCCCATAATTATGGCTGTTCCCTTATTACATGCCCCGACTATCTCCTGATTAATACTTCTTCCAGCAGAGTTGCAACTATTAGGAGGCCTATATACTATGCCCACTAATGTTTTTTTTCCCTTATTATTCCTTATCTCCACCCAAACTGTTTCATTATCTTGATGCTTTGTCCCAATATCATTTCTCTGTATTACAGTGATTCCTTCCTTTATTAACATAGCCACCCCACCTCCCCTTCCTTCCTGCCTGTCCTTCCTGATTGTTAAATACCCTGGCATATTTAATTCCCAGTCGTTGTCACCCTGCAGCCATGTTTCTGTAATGGCCACAAGATCATACCCATACGTAGTTATTTGTGCCGTTAACTTGTCCATTTTATTACGAATGCTACGTGCATTCAGATAAAGAACTTTCAAATCTGTTTTGTGACGCTTAGTTCCTGCTTTTTCCTTTTTTAACACTTTACCTATTACTCCATACCTTCTGTCCCTTCCTGTTACGCTTTCCTCTCTCTCCCTGCTCAGGTTCCCAACCCCCTGCCACTTTAGTTTAAACCCTCCCCAACAGCACTAGCAAACACTCCTCCTAGGACAGCGGTCCCGGCCCTGCCCAGGTGCAGACCGTCCGGTTTGTACTGGTCCCACCTCCCCCAGAACCGTTTCCAGTGTCCCAGGAATTTGAATCCCTCCCCCTTGCACCATTCCTCTAGCCACGTATTCATTTGAAATATCCTCCTATTTCTACTCTGACTAGCACGTGGCACCGGCAGCAATCCTGAGATTACTACCTTTGAGGTCCTATTTTTTAATTTACCTCCTAACTCCCTATATTCTGCTTTTAGGACCTCATCCCCTTTTTTACCTATATCGTTGGTGCCTATGTGCACCACGACAGCTGGCTGTTCGCCCTCCCCCTCCAAAATGTTCTGTAGCCGCTCCGAGACATCCTTGATCCTTGCACCAGGGAGGCAACACACCATCCTGGAGTCTCGGTTGCGGCCGCAGAAACGCCTGTCTATTCCCCTTACAATTGAGTCCCCTATCACTATAGCTCTGCCACTCTTTTTCCTCCCAGCCTGTGCAGCAGAGCTACCCGTGGTGCCAGGAAGTTGGCTGCTGCTGCCTTCCCCTGATAAGTCATCCCCCCCAACAGCATCCAAAGTGGCATATCTGTTTGAGAGGGGGATGGACACAGGGGACCCCTGCACTACCTGCCTGCATCTCTTACTCTTCCTGGTGGTCACCCATTCACTTCCTGCCTGTATACCCTTTACCTGCGGTGTGACCAACTCGCTAAACGTGCTATCCACGAGTTTCTCTGCATCGCGGATGCTCCACAGTGAGTCCACCCGCAGCTCCAGCTCCGAGATACGATCGGTCAGTAGCTGCAGGTGGACACACTTCCCGCACACATGGTCGGCAGGGACACTGGTAGTGTCCATGACTTCCCACATCTTGCAGGAGGAGCATATCACGGGTGCGAGGTCTGCTGCCATGACTTGCCTTAGCTGAGTTACCCCTTTTAAATTACGTTGAAATTAGAAAATGTTAACTATACGAGGGACCGAGGTTCACTAAAAAAAAAACACTATCTGCTATAAAACCTGCAGATCTTCCCTTTCTTATTACTTTACTTACAGTAAAATGGTAGAAATACTCACCTGAAGCTACTCACCAATCAGCTGCCTCCCCTGTGCCGCGTCACTTTCTGACTGGTGACGTCACCCCGAACTGCCGCTGGTCTCAGAGTCTCGCTCTCAGAGTAAGCTCTGGTCTCGCTCTCTCCGCGCTGTTTATATCTCCGCTCTGGTCTCGCTCTCTCCCGCCGCTCACCGACTGGACTCTCGCTCTCTCCGCGCTGTTTATATCTCTGCTCTGGTCTCGCTCTCTCCGCGCTGTTTTTATCCCCGCTCTGGTCTCGCTCTCTCCCGCCGCTCACCGCTCTCAGGTCCACTACCGCTCTGCAGGAAAAGCAAGGCAAAGCAGCACCTCCTTCCCCCACTTCACCTAACTCCCACACGTACCGAACTCTCAGCACACTGATATTGACCTTCGGTTTAGATTTTGATATTGACCCCTGCTTTAGGTTTGACATTGACCCCTGGTTTCGATTTGATGTTGACCCCTCGATTAGATTTGATAGTGATTCATAGTTTATATTTGATATTGACCCCGGTTTATATTTGATATTGACCCCTGGTTTAGATTTGATATTGAACCCTAGATTAGATTTGATATTGATCTCTTGTTCAGATTTGATGTTGACCCCTGGTTTAGATTTGATATTGATCCCTCGATTAGATTTGATATTGACCCCTGATTTAGATTTGATATTGACCCCTCGATCAGACTTGAATTTGATCTCTTGTTTAGATTTGATATTGACCCCTTGTTTCGATTTGATATTGATCCCTCGATTAGATTTGATATTGACCCCTGGTTTAGATTTGATGTTGACCCTTGGTTTAGATTTGATATTGATCCCTCGTTTATATGTGATATTGATCTCTGGTTTCGATGTGATCTTGATCCTTGGTTTAGATTTGATTTTGACCCCTGGCTTAGATTTGATATTGACGCCTCGTTTAGATTTGATATTGACCCCTAGTTTTGGTTTGATATTGACCCCTGTTTTAGATTTCATCTTGACCCCAAGTTCAGATTTGATATTGACCCCTAGTTTCGATTTAATATTGACCCCTGGTTTTTTTTGATATTGACCCCTGGTTTAGATTTGATATTGATCTCTGGTTTAGATTTGATACTGATCTCTGGTTTAGATTTGATATTAACCCCTGGTTTAGATTTGATATTGACCCCTGGTTTAGATTTGATATTGACCCCTGTTTCAGATTTGATATTAATCTCTGGTTTAGATTTGATATTTTCCCCTGTTTTAGATGTGATATTGAACCCTAGCGTAGATTTGATATTGATCTATGGTTTTGATTTGATATTGACCCCTGGTTTAGCTGTGATATTGACCCCTGGTTTAGATTTGATATTGATCCCTCGTTTAGATTTGATATTGATCCCTTGTTTAGATTTGATATTGACCCCTGGTTTAGATTTGATAATGATCCCTAGTTTAGATTTGTTATTGACCCCTGGTTTAGATTTGATATTGACCCCTGGTTTTGATTTGATATTGAACCCTGGTTTAGATTTGATATTGACCCCTGGTTTAGATTTGATATTGGTCCATAGTTTAGATTTGATATTGACCCCTGGTTTAGATTTGATACTGATCTCTGGTTTAGATTTGATATTGATCTCTGGTTTAGATTTGATATTGACCCCTGGTTAAATTTGATATTGACCCCTAGTTTAGATTTGATAGTGTCCCTTGGTTTAGATTTGATATTGATCCCTAGTTTAGATTTGATGTAGACCCGTGGTTTAGATTTGATATTGACCCCTGGTTTAGATTTGATATTGACCCCTTGTTTCGATTTGATATTGATCCCTGGTTCAGATTTGATATTGATCTCTGGTTTAGATTTGATATTGACCCCAGGTTTAGATTTGATATTGACCCCTGGTTTAGATTTGATATTGACCCCTGGTTTTGATTTGATATTGACCCCTGGTTTAGATTTGATATTGATCCCTCGATTAGATTTGATATTGACCCCTGGTTTAGATTTGATATTGACCCCTGGTTTCGATTTGATATTGACCCCTGGTTTAGATTTGATATTGACCCCTGGTTAAATTTGATATTGATCCCTAATTTAGATTTGATAGGGTCCCTTGGTTTAGATTTGATATTGACCCCTGGTTTTGATTTGATATTGAACCCTGGTTTAGATTTGATATTGACCCCTGGTTTAGATTTGATATTGGTCCATAGTTTAGATTTGATATTGACCCCTGGTTTAGATTTGATACTGATCTCTGGTTTAGATTTGATATTGATCTCTGGTTTAGATTTGATATTGACCCCTGGTTAAATTTGATATTGACCCCTAGTTTAGATTTGATAGTGTCCCTTGGTTTAGATTTGATATTGATCCCTAGTTTAGATTTGATGTAGACCCGTGGTTTAGATTTGATATTGACCCCTGGTTTAGATTTGATATTGACCCCTTGTTTCGATTTGATATTGATCCCTGGTTCAGATTTGATATTGATCTCTGGTTTAGATTTGATATTAACCCCTGGTTTAGATTTGATATTGACCCCAGGTTTAGATTTGATATTGACCCCTGGTTTAGATTTGATATTGACCCCTGGTTTTGATTTGATATTGACCCCTGGTTTAGATTTGATATTGATCCCTCGATTAGATTGGATGTTGACCCCTGGTTTGGATTTGATATTGATCCCTGGATTAGAATTGATATTGACCCCTGGTTTCGATTTGATATTGATCCCTCGATCAGATTTGATATTGACCCCTGGTTTAGATTTGATATTGACCCCTGGTTTCGATTTGATATTGACCCCTGGTTTAGATTTGATATTGACCCCTGGTTAAATTTGATATTGATCCCTAATTTAGATTTGATAGGGTCCCTTGGTTTAGATTTGATATTGACCCCTGGTTTTGATTTGATATTGAACCCTGGTTTAGATTTGATATTGACCCCTGGTTTAGATTTGATATTGGTCCATAGTTTAGATTTGATATTGACCCCTGGTTTAGATTTGATACTGATCTCTGGTTTAGATTTGATATTGATCTCTGGTTTAGATTTGATATTGACCCCTGGTTAAATTTGATATTGACCCCTAGTTTAGATTTGATAGTGTCCCTTGGTTTAGATTTGATATTGATCCCTAGTTTAGATTTGATGTAGACCCGTGGTTTAGATTTGATATTGACCCCTGGTTTAGATTTGATATTGACCCCTTGTTTCGATTTGATATTGATCCCTGGTTCAGATTTGATATTGATCTCTGGTTTAGATTTGATATTAACCCCTGGTTTAGATTTGATATTGACCCCAGGTTTAGATTTGATATTGACCCCTGGTTTAGATTTGATATTGACCCCTGGTTTTGATTTGATATTGACCCCTGGTTTAGATTTGATATTGATCCCTCGATTAGATTGGATGTTGACCCCTGGTTTGGATTTGATATTGATCCCTGGATTAGAATTGATATTGACCCCTGGTTTCGATTTGATATTGATCCCTCGATCAGATTTGAATTTTTCCTCTTGTTCAGATTTGATATTGACCCTTGGTTTAGATTTGATATTGATCCCTCGATTAGATTTGATATTGACCCCTGGTTTAGATTTGATGTTGACCCTTGGTTTAGGTTTGATATTGATCCGTCATTTAGATGTGATATTGATCTCTGGTTTAGATTTGATATTGGTCTCTGGTTCAGATTTGATCTTGATTCCTGGGTTAGATTTGATATTGATGCCTGGTTTAGATTTGATATTGACCCCGAGTTTAGGTTTGATATTGACCCCTGGTTTAGATTTGATGTTTCCCCCTGGTTTAAATTTGATATTTATCTCTGGTTTAGATTTGATATTGATCCCTAGTTTATGTTTGATATTGATCTCTGGTTTGGATTTGATATTGACCCTCGGTTTAGATTTTGATATTGACCCCTGCTTTAGGTTTGACATTGACCCCTGGTTTCGATTTGATGTTGACCCCTCGATTAGATTTGATAGTGATTCATAGTTTATATTTGATATTGACCCCGGTTTATATTTGATATTGACCCCTGGTTTAGATTTGATATTGAACCCTAGATTAGATTTGATATTGATCTCTTGTTCAGATTTGATGTTGACCCCTGGTTTAGATTTGATATTGATCCCTCGATTCGATTTGATATTGACCCCTGATTTAGATTTGATATTGACCCCTCGATCAGACTTGAATTTGATCTCTTGTTTAGATTTGATATTGACCCCTTGTTTCGATTTGATATTGATCCCTCGATTAGATTTGATATTGACCCCTGGTTTAGATTTGATGTTGACCCTTGGTTTAGATTTGATATTGATCCCTCGTTTATATGTGATATTGATCTCTGGTTTCGATGTGATCTTCATCCTTGGTTTAGATTTGATTTTGACCCCTGGCTTAGATTTGATATTGACGCCTGGTTTAGATTTGATATTGACCCCTAGTTTTGGTTTGATATTGACCCCTGTTTTAGATTTCATCTTGACCCCAAGTTCAGATTTGATATTGACCCCTAGTTTCGATTTAATATTGACCCCTGGTTTATATTTGATATTGATCTCTGGTTTAGATTTGATACTGATCTCTGGTTTAGATTTGATATTAACCCCTGGTTTAGATTTGATATTGACCCCTGGTTTAGATTTGATATTGACCCCTGTTTCAGATTTGATATTAATCTCTGGTTTAGATTTGATATTGTCCCCTGTTTTAGATGTGATATTGAACCCTAGCGTAGATTTGATATTGATCTATGGTTTTGATTTGATATTGACCCCTGGTTTAGCTGTGATATTGACCCCTGGTTTAGATTTGATATTGATCCCTCGTTTAGATTTGATATTGATCCCTTGTTTAGATTTGATATTGACCCCTGGTTTAGATTTGATAATGATCCCTAGTTTAGATTTGTTATTGAACCCAATTTGGATTTGATATTTATCTCTGGCTTAGATTTGATATTGACCCCTGGTTTCGATTTGATATTGACCCCTGGTTTAGATTTGATATTGACCCCTGGTTTAGATTTGATATTGACCCCTGGTTTAGATTTGATATTGACCCCTGGTTTTGATTTGATATTGAACCCTGGTTTAGATTTGATATTGACCCCTGGTTTAGATTTGATATTGGTCCATAGTTTAGATTTGATATTGACCCCTGGTTTAGATTTGATACTGATCTCTGGTTTAGATTTGATATTGATCTCTGGTTTAGATTTGATATTGACCCCTGGTTAAATTTGATATTGACCCCTAGTTTAGATTTGATAGTGTCCCTTGGTTTAGATTTGATATTGATCCCTAGTTTAGATTTGATGTAGACCCGTGGTTTAGATTTGATATTGACCCCTGGTTTAGATTTGATATTGACCCCTTGTTTCGATTTGATATTGATCCCTGGTTCAGATTTGATATTGATCTCTGGTTTAGATTTGATATTAACCCCTGGTTTAGATTTGATATTGACCCCAGGTTTAGATTTGATATTGACCCCTGGTTTAGATTTGATATTGACCCCTGGATTTGATTTGATATTGACCCCTGGTTTAGATTTGATATTGATCCCTCGATTAGATTTGATATTGACCCCTGGTTTAGATTTGATATTGACCCCTGGTTTCGATTTGATATTGACCCCTGGTTTAGATTTGATATTGACCCCTGGTTAAATTTGATATTGATCCCTAATTTAGATTTGATAGTGTCCCTTGGTTTAGATTTGATATTGATCCCTAGTTTAGATTTGATATTGACCCCTGGTTTAGATTTGATATTGACCCCTGGTTTAGATTTGATATTGGTCCATAGTTTAGATTTGATATTGACCCCTGGTTTAGATTTGATACTGATCTCTGGTTTAGATTTGATATTGATCTCTGGTTTAGATTTGATATTGACCCCTGGTTAAATTTGATATTGACCCCTAGTTTAGATTTGATAGTGTCCCTTGGTTTAGATTTGATATTGATCCCTAGTTTAGATTTGATGTAGACCCGTGGTTTAGATTTGATATTGACCCCTGGTTTAGATTTGATATTGACCCCTTGTTTCGATTTGATATTGATCCCTGGTTCAGATTTGATATTGATCTCTGGTTTAGATTTGATATTAACACCTGGTTTAGATTTGATATTGACCCCAGGTTTAGATTTGATATTGACCCCTGGTTTAGATTTGATATTGACCCCTGGTTTTGATTTGATATTGACCCCTGGTTTAGATTTGATATTGATCCCTCGATTAGATTGGATGTTGACCCCTGGTTTGGATTTGATATTGATCCCTGGATTAGAATTGATATTGACCCCTGGTTTCGATTTGATATTGATCCCTCGATCAGATTTGAATTTTTCCTCTTGTTCAGATTTGATATTGACCCTTGGTTTAGATTTGATATTGATCCCTCGATTAGATTTGATATTGACCCCTGGTTTAGATTTGATGTTGACCCTTGGTTTAGGTTTGATATTGATCCTTCATTTAGATGTGATATTGATCTCTGGTTTAGATTTGATATTGGTCTCTGGTTCAGATTTGATCTTGATTCCTGGGTTAGATTTGATATTGATGCCTGGTTTAGATTTGATATTGACCCCGAGTTTAGGTTTGATATTGACCCCTGGTTTAGATTTGATGTTTCCCCCTGGTTTAAATTTGATATTTATCTCTGGTTTCGATTTGATATTGATCCCTAGTTTATGTTTGATATTGATCTCTGGTTTGGATTTGATATTGACCCTCGGTTTAGATTTTGATCTTGACCCCTGCTTTCGGTTTGACATTGACCCCTGGTTTCGATTTGATGTTGACCCCTAGATTAGATTTGATATTGATCCCCCGTTTAGATTTGATATTGACCCCTGGTTTAGATTTGATATTGATCCCTAGATTAGATTTGATATTGAGCCAAAGTTTAGATTTGATATTGATCCCCCGTTTAGATTTGATATTGATCTCTTGTTCAGATTTGATGTTGACCCCTGGTTTAGATTTGATATTGATCCCTCGATTAGATTTGATATTGATCTCTGGTTTCGATTTGATATTGACCCCTGGTTTAGATTTAATATTGATCCCTCGATCAGACTTGAATTTGACCCCTTGTTTCGATTTGATATTGATCTCTGGTTTAGATTTGATCTTGACTCCTGGTTTAGATTTGATATTGATCCTTGGTTTAGATTTGATTTTGACCCCTGGCTTAAATTTGATATTGACGCCTGGTTTAGATTTGATATTGACCCCTAGTTTAGGTTTGATATTGACCCCTGTTTTAGATTTCATCTTGACCCCAAGTTCAGATTTGATATTGACCCCTAGTTTCGATTTGATATTGACCCCAGGTTTATATTTGATATTGACCCCTGGTTTAGATTTGATATTGATCTCTGGTTTAGATTTGATATTGACCCCTGGTTTA
The DNA here is from genome assembly GCF_035084215.1 of Heptranchias perlo. Lineage (NCBI taxonomy): Eukaryota > Metazoa > Chordata > Chondrichthyes > Hexanchiformes > Hexanchidae > Heptranchias > Heptranchias perlo. The sequence continues at coordinate 57,613,310 of NC_090341.1, read as the reverse complement.
GATTTGTTATTGACCCCTGGTTTAGATTTGATATTGACCCCTGGTTTAGATTTGATATTGACCCCTGGTTTAGATTTGATATTGATCCCTGGTTGAGATTTGATATTGATCCCTGGTTCAGATTTGATATAGACCCCTGGTTTAGATTTGATATAGACCCCTGGTTTAGATTTGATATTGATCCCTCGTTTAGATTTGATATAGACCCCTGGTTTAGATTTGATATTGACCCCTGGTTAAATTTGATATTGATCCCTCGTTTAGATTTGATAGTGTCCCTTGGTTTAGATTTGATATTGATCCCTCGTTTAGATTTGATATAGACCCCTGGTTTTGATTTGATATTGACCCCTTGTTTCGATTTGATATTGACCCCTGGTTTAGATTTGATATTGATCTCTGGTTTAGATTTGATACTGATCTCTGGTTTAGATTTGATATTGACCCCTTGTTTCGATTTGATATTGACCCCTGGTTTAGATTTGATATTGATCTCTGGTTTAGATTTGATACTGATCTCTGGTTTAGATTTGATATTAACCCCTGGTTTAGATTTGATATTGACCCCTGGTTTAGATTTGATATTGATCTCTGGTTTAGATTTGATATTGACCCCTTGTTTCGATTTGATATTGACCCCTGGTTTAGATTTGATATTGATCTCTGGTTTAGATTTGATACTGATCTCTGGTTTAGATTTGATATTAACCCCTGGTTTAGATTTGATATTGACCCCTGGTTTAGATTTGATATTAATCTCTGATTTAGATTTGATATTAACCCCTGGTTTAGATTTGATATTGATCTCTGGTTTAGATATGATATTAACCCCTGGTTTAGATTTGATATTGATCCCTGGCTTAGATTTGATATTGACCCCTGGTTTAGATTTGATACTGATCTCTGGTTTAGATTTGATATTCACCCCTGGTTTAGATTTGATATTGACCCCTTGTTTCGATTTGATATTGACCCCTGGTTTAGGTTTGATATTGATCCTTTGTTTAAATTTGATATTGACCCCTTGTTTCGATTTGATATTAACCCCCGGTTTAGATTTGATATTGATCCCGAGTTTAGATTTGATATTGATCCCTAGTTTCGATTTGATATTTATCTCTGGTTTCGATTTTATATTGACCCCTGGTTTAGATTTGATATTGACCCCTGGTTTGGATTTGCTATTGACCCCTGGTTTAGGTTTGATATTGATCCCTAGTTTAGATTTGATATTGACCCCTGGTTTAGATTTGATATTGATCCCCGGTTTAGATTTGACATTGACCCCTGGTTTAGATTGGATGTTGATCCTTGTTTTAGACTTGATATTGATCCCTCGTTTAGATTTGACATTGACCCCTGATTTAGATTTGACATTGACCCCTGGTTTAGATTTGATATTGATCCCTAGTTTAGATTTGATATTGACCCCTGGTTTAGATTTTATATTGACCCCTGGTTTAGATTTGATATTGACCCCTAGTTTGGATTTGCTATTGACCCCTGGTTTAGGTTTGATATTGATCCCTAGTTTAGATTTGATATTGACCCCTGGTTTAGATTTGATATTGACCCCTGGTTTAGATTTGATATTGACCCCTGGTTTAGGTTTGATATTGATCCCTAGTTCGGATTTGATATTGACCCCTGGTGTAGATTTGATATTGATCCCTGGTTTAGATTTGATATTGATCTCTGGTTTCGATTTGATATTGACCCCTGGTTTAGATTTGATATTGATCTCTGGTTTAGATTTGATATTGATCCCTAGTTTCGGTTTGATATTGATCCCCGAGATTGGATTTGATATTGACCCCTTGATTAGATTTGATATTGACCCCGAGATTTGATTTGATATTGATCCCTGGATTAGATTTGATATTGACCCCGAGATTTGATTTGATATTGATCCCTAGATTAGATTTGTTATTGGCTCCTAGTTAACGAATCAATAAAAACTTGAACTAATTGAATAAATAAATCAAGTTTAGATTTGGACGGCAGGGCAGGTGGTGTGCTGTAACTGCAGCATGTGGGAGTTGGTGGAGAGCAGCGTGATCCCCTGCTCCGTGTCTGCAACTCAAGGAACTTCGGCTGAAAGTTGTTGAGCTGGAGTCCGAGCTGCAGACATTGCGATCCATCAGGGAGGGGGAGAGTTACCTGGACACTTTGATCCAGGAGGCAGTCACACTCCTTTGGTTAGGTCGTGGTTTAGATTTGGTCAGTGGTCAGGGACAGGAGGATGTAACTGTGAGTCAGGCGGGTCTGGGGACCCCGATGCAGTGATGGAGGAGCCTCAGTCTTTGACCTTGTCCAACAGGTACGAGGTAATTGCTGCCTGTGTGGATAAGAACAAGACTGAAGGGAGGATGGGCAAACTGACCATAGTACCGTGGTACAGGGGCCATTCAAGTGGGGGAGTGAAAAGGAATGTGGTAGTGGTAGGGGATAGTATAGTCAGGGAGATAGATACTGTTCTCCGCAGCAGCGACTGGGAGTCCTGAAGGCTGTGTTGCCTGCCTGGTGCCAGGGTTAAGGACATCTCCTCGTGGCTGGAGAAGAACTTGGAGCATGAGGGGGAGGATCCAGTTGCCATGGTCCACATCGGGACCAATGACATAGGTAGAACTAGGAATGAGGTTCTGCTGAGACAGTTTGAGGAGCTCGGGTCCAAATTAATCAGCAGAACCTCAAAGGTAATAATCTCTCTGTTACTACCTGAGCCGCACAAAATTAGCATTGGGTCAAACAGATCAGAGAGTTAAATGTGTGGCTCAAAGAGTGGTGTGGGAGACTGGGATTTCAATTCATGGGGCACTGACTCCGGTATTGGGGAAAGAGGGAGCTGTTCCATTGGGACGGGCTCTACTTCAATCGAGCTGGGACCAGTGTCCTGGCGAATCAAATAACTAGGGCTTTAAACTAAAAAGCAGAGGCGGATGTTCAGGTAACGGTAAATTTATAAATCTAGAGAAAAGTCAAGGCCATAGAGCAGTGTCGCGATTTGGGTAAAGATAAGCAGAGTGTGACAGGAAGGGACAGAGTTTAACGGTAATAATGCATCAGTGAATAAGGTCAAATCAGGGAAAAATAGTAAAAAGTTAAAATTAAAGATACTTTATCTCAATGCACGAAGAATTCGTAACAAGATAAATTAATGCACAGATAGAGATAAATGGGTTTGATCCAGCAGCCATTACAAGAAATAACAAGGTGCAGAAAACACTGGTGGGAGTAGTTTATAGCCCCCCTAATAGTAGCTATACTGTTGGACTGAGTACTAATCAAGAAATCAGGGGCGCTTGTAACAAAGGTAATGCAATAGTCATAGGAGACTTTAATCTTCACACAGACTGGGCCATTCAAATTGGCAAAAGTAGTCTGGAGGACGAGTTCATGGAATGCATTTGAGCCAGTTTCCTAGAACAATACGTTGTGGAACCAACCAGGGAACAGGCTATTTTAGATCTTGTCTCATGTAGTGAGACAGGGTTAATTAGTAATCTCTAGTAAGGGATCCTCTGGGGAAGAGTGATCATAATCTGATAGAATTTCATGGAGTTCGAGAGTGACATACTTAAGTCCGAAACTAGAGTCTTAAATTTAAATAAAGCCAATTACATAGGTATGAGGGGCAAGATGGCTAAGGTTGATTGGGAAATCAGATTAAAAGATATGATGGTAGATCAGCAATGGTGAACATTGAAAGAAATAATTCATAATTCTCAACTAATATACATTCCACTGAGGAATAAAAACTCCACGGGAAAAGTGATCCATCCGTGGCTAACAAAAGAAGTTAAGGATAGTATTAGATTAAAAGAAGAGGCTTATAATGTTGCCAAAAAGAGTAGTAAGCCTGAGGATTGGGAGAGTTTTAGAAATCAGCAAAGGACGACCAAAAAATTGATGGAGAGAAAATGGAATATGAAAGTAAACTAGCAAGAAATATAAAAACGGATTGTAAGAGCTTCTGCAAGTATGTAAAAAAGAAGGGAGTTGCAAAAGTAAACGTTGGTCCCTTAGGGACTGAGACATGAGAAATTATAACGGGGAATCAGGAAATGACAGACGTTAAACAAATATTTTGTATCTATCTTCACAGTAGAAGACACAAAAAACATACCAGAAATAGTGGGGAACCAAGGGGTAAATGAGAGTGAGGAACTTAAAACAATTAATAGCACTAGAGAAAAAGTACTGGACAAACTAATGGGACTAAAAGCCAACAAATCCCCTGGACCTGATGGCCTACATCCGAGGGTTCTAAAAGAGGTGGCCGCAGAGATAGTGATGCATTGGTTATGATCTTCCAAAATTCTCTAGATTCTGGAATGATCCCAGTGGATTGGAAGGTAGTAAATGTAACCCCGCTATTCAAGAAGGGAGGGAGAGAGAAAACAGGAAACTACAGCCCAGTTAGTCTGACATCAGTCGTCGGGAAAATGCTGGAATCCATTATTAAGGATGTGGTAACAGGGCACTTAGAAAATCATAATATGATGAAGCAGAGTCAACATGGTTTCATGAAAGAGAAATCGTGTTTGACAAATTTATTGGAGTTTTTTGAGGATGTAACTAGCAGGGTCGATAAAGGGGAACCAGTGGATGTCGTATATTTGGATTTCCAAAAGGCATTTGATAAGGTGCCACATAAAAGGTTGTTACACAAGATTAGGGCTCGTGGCATTGGTGGTAATATATTAGCATGGATAAAGGATTGGCTAACGGACAGAAAAGAGAGTAGGAATAAATGGGTTATTCTCAGGTTGGCAGGCTGTAACTAGTGGGGTACCGCAAGGATCAGTGCTTGGGCCTCAGCTATTTACAATCTATATTAATGACTTAGATGAAGGGACCGAGTGTAATGTATCCAAGTTAGCTGACGATACAAAGCTAGGGTGAGACAGACACAAAGAGTCTGCAAAGGGATATAGACAGGTTAAGTGAGTGGGCAAGAAGGTGGCAGATGGAGTATAATGTGGGGAAATGTGAGGTTATTCACTTTGGTCGGAAGAATAGAAAAACAAATTATTTTTAAATGATGAGAATCTATTAAATGTTGGTGTTCAGAGAGACTGGGTGTCCTCGTACGAGAAATATGGAAAGTTAGCATGCAGGTACAGCAAGGAATTAGGAAGGCAAATGGCATGTTGGCCTTTATTGCAAGAGGGTTGGAGTACAAGAGTAAGGAAGTCTGACTACAATTGTCCAGGGCTTTGGTGAGACCTCACCTGGAGTACCATGTACTATTTTTGTTTCCTTATCTAAGGAAGGATATACTTGTCTTGGAGGCTGTGCAACAAAGGTTCACTAGATTAATTCCTGGGATGAGAGAGTTCTCCTTTGAGGAGAGGTTGAGTAGAATGGGCCTATACTCTTTGGAGTTTAGAAGATTGCAAGGTGATCTCATTGAAACATACAAGATTCTGAGGGAGCTTGACAAGGTAGATGCTAAGAGGTTGTTTCCCCTGGCTGGAGAGTCTAGATGTGGAGATGCTGGTGAAGGACTGGGGTGGACAAATGTAAGGAGTCTTACAACACCAGGTTATAGTCAGAGAACTATATATGCTGACTATATATGCTGTACCTTGATGGAATCCCTCACTCACCTGACAAAGGAGAAAGCCTCCGAAAGCTTGTGATTTCAAATAAAGCTGTTGGACTATAACCTGGTGTTGTAAGACTCCTTACATTGGAGAGTCTAGAACTAGGGGTCATAGTGTCAGGATAAGGGGTTGGACATTTAAGACTGAGATGAGGAGGAACTTCTTCACTCAGAGGGTTGTGAATCTTTGGAATTCTCTATCCTAGGGGGCTGTGGATGCTGAGTCGTTGAGTATATACAAGACTGAGATCGATAGATTTTTGGACTCTAAGGAATCAAGGGATATGGGGATCGGGCAGGAAAATGGAGTTGAGGTTGAAGATCAGCCATGATCTTTTTGAATGGCGGATCATGCTCGAGGGGCCATAGGGCCTACTCCTGCTCCTATTTCTTATGTTCTTCTTACGTTTAAATTTGATATCAATCCCGAGTTTAGATTTAATAAGGATCCCAAGATTAGATTTGAAATTGATCCCTAGTTTATATTTAGTATCGATCCCTAGTTTGATTTAATATTTTTCCCCAGTTAAGATTTGATATTGATCCCCAGTTTATATTTGATATTGGTCCCTAGTTTGGATTTGATATTGATTCAGTTGCCCCCGGTGTATACCCTGCCCCCCCATTATAAAACCTACTCTTGTGGTGGAGACACTGGATGACTTACTCCGAGTGGTCCCTTGCTTTTTGTAGTATGTATTAATGATTTAGAGGGGATGATTAAGAAGTTTGCAGATGATACAAAAGTTGACCGTGTGGTTGATAGTGAGGAGGAAAGCTGTAGACTGCAGGAAGATATCAATGGACTGGTCAGGTGGGCAGAAAAGTGGCAAATGGAATTCAATCCAGAGAAGTGTGAGGTAATGCATTTGGGGAGGGCAAACAAGGCAAGGGAATACACAATAAATGGGAGGATACTGAGAGGTGTAGAGGAACAAAGGGACCTTGGAGTGCATGTCCACTGATCCATGAAGGTAGCAGGACAGGTAGATAAGGTGGTTAAGAAGGCATACGGGGTGCTTTCCATTATTAGCTGAGGCATAGAATATAAGAGCAGGGAGGTTATGCTAGAACTGTATAAAACACTAGTTAGGCCGCAGCTTGAGTACTGCGTACAGTTCCAGTCACCACATTACAGGAAGGATATAATTGCAATAGGGAGGGTGCAGAAGAGGTTTACGAGGATGTTGCCAGGACTGGAGAATTTTAGCTATGAGGAAGGATTGGATAGGGTGGGGTTGTTTTCATTGGAACATAGGAGGCTGGGGGAGATTCAATTGAGGTGTATAAAATTATGAGGGGCCTAGATAGAGTGGATACGAAGAACCCATATCCCTTAGCAGAGAGGTCAGTGACCAGGGGGCATAGATTTAAATTAATTGGTAGAAAGATGAGAGGGGAGCGAAAAACAAATAGGGCCACTGTGCAAAATAAAACTAAGATGACTCGCAATCTTAAAAAGACAAGTCTAAAGGCATTGTGTCTTAACGCACGGAGCATTCGCAATAAGGTAGATGAATTAACAGTGCAGATAGATATTAAAGGTTATGATATAGTTGCGATTACGGAGACATGGCTGCAGGGTGACCAAGGATGGGAACTGAACATCCGGGGTATTCAATATTTAGGAAGGACAGGCAAAAAGGATAGGAGGTGGGGTAGCGTTGTTAGTAAAGGAGGAAATCAATGCAATAGTGAGGAAGGATATTGGCTCGGAAAATCACGATGTGGAATCTGTATGGGTGGTGCTAAGAAACACCAAGGGGCAGAAAACGTTGGTGGGGGTTGTCTATAGGCCCCCAAAAAGTAGTGGAGATGTAGGGGAGGTCATTAAACAGGAAATTAGAGACGCATGCAAGAAGGGTACAACTATAATCATGGGTGACTTTAATTTACATATAGATTGGTCAAACCAAATTAGCAATAATACTGTGGGGGAGGAATTCCTGGAGTGTGTGTATGTGATGGTTTTCTCGACCAATACGTTGAGGAACCAACTGGAGAACAGGCGATCCTAGACTGAGTATTGTGCAATGAGAAAGGATTAATTAACAATCTTGTTGTGCGGGGTCCCTTAGGGAAGAGCGACCATAACATGATAGAATTCCACATTAAGATGGAGAGTGAAGCAGTTGAATCTAAATAAAGGAAATTACGAAAGTATGAGATGCGAGTTGGCTATGATAGATTGGGGAACTTTACTAAAAGGGGTGACGGTGGATAGGCAATGGCTAATATTTAAAGAACGTGTGCAGGAATTACAACAATTATTCATTTCTGTCTGGCGCAAAAATAAAACAGGAAAGGTGGCTCAACCATGGCTTACAAAAGAAATTAGGGATAGTATTAGATCCAAAGAGGAGACATATAAAATTGGCAGAAAAAGGCAAGCCTGAGGATTGGGAGCAGTTTAGAATTCAGCAAAGGAGGACAAAGATTGATTAAGAGGAAAAACAGAGTATGAGGGTAAACTAGCAGGGAACATAAAAACTGACTGTAAAAGCTTCTGTAAATTTGTCAAGAGAAAAAGATTAGTGAAGACAAATGTAGGTCCCTTACAGTCAGAAATGGGGAAAATTATAATGGGGAATAAAGAAATGTCAGAACAATTAAATACATACTTTGGTTCTGTCTTCACAAAGGAGGACACAAATAACCTGCCAGAAATGTTAGGGAACCGAGGGTCTAGTGAGAGGGAGGAACTGAAGGAAATCAGTATCAGTAAAAAAATAGTGCTAGGGAAATTAATGGGGCTAAAGGCTGACAAATCCCCAGGGCCTGATAATCTACATCCCAGAGTACTAAAGGAAGTGGCCCTGGAAATAGTGGATGCATTGGTGACCATCTTCCAAAATTCTATAGACTCTGGAACAGTTCCTACAGATTGGAGGGTGGCAAATGTAACCCCACTATTTAAAAAAGGAGGGAGAGAAAAAACAGGGAATTACAGACCAGTTAGTCTAACATCAGTTGTGGGGAAAATGCTAGAGTCTATTATAAAAGATGTGATAACAGAACACTTGGAAGGCATTAATGGGATTGGACAAAGTCAGTATGGGTTTATGAAAGGGAAATCATGGAGTTTTTTGAGGATGTAACTAGTAGAATAGATAGGGGAGAACCAGTAGATGTGGTGTATTTGGATTTTCAGAAGGCTTTTGATAAGGTTCCACACAAGAGGTTAGTGTGCAAAATTAAAGCACATGGGATTGGGGGGAATATACTGGCATGGATTAAGAATTGGTTGACAGACAGGAAATAGAGAGTTGGAATAAACGGGTCTTTTTCCGGGCGGCAGACAGTGACTAGTGGGGTACCGCAGGGATCAGTGCTTGGGCCCCAGTTATTCACAATATATACCAATGATTTGGATGAGGGAACTAAATGTAACATTTCCAAGTTTGCAGACGACACAAAGCTGGGGTGGAATGTGAGCTGTAAGGAGGATGCAAAGAGGCACCAATGTGATTTAGACAAGTTGGGTGAGTGGGCAAGAACATGACAGATGCAGTATAACATGGATAAATGTGAGGTTATCCACTTTGGTTGTAAAAACAGAAAAGCAGATTATTGTCTGAATGGTGATAGATTGGGAAAAGGGGAGGTTCAACGAGACCTGGGTGTCCTTGTACACCAGTCATTGAAAGCGAGCATTCAGGTGCAGCAAGCAGTTAGGAAGGCGAATGGTATGTTGGCCTTCATTGCAAGAGGATTTGAATCCAGGAGCAGGGATGTCTTACTGCAGTTATACAGGGCCTTGGTGAGACCAGGGCTTCCATTTTAGCACCCGCTATCGGGTGCGTTCCTGGCAGGGGGGGCTCCGAAAATCGGGGAATCCCAGAGCGGGTCCGGAGCCCGGCTCCAACCCGCCCACTTCCGGGTTCCCCACAGACGCGCCGGCGTGCGCGCACAGCCCCCGCATGTGGGAATCCCGCAGGCAATTAAAGCCAGCGGGATGCCACTTGACAATATTTATCTAGGTATTTCAGGTCATTAACAGACCTGATTAAGGGAATATGTCTGGAGGGTTGGGATTTTAGAAACAACTGGGACTGTTTCCCATACTGGGGAAACCACTCCCAGTTGAAATGGACGTGTTGCAGCTGTCAGCCTGTGGCAGCTGCAAAGGTCCATTTGACAGGTTGGTGGGGGAGACCCTCACTCATTGCAGGAGGCCACTCTGTCACTTGGGACAAAGTTTGGCCTTCACCACCCTCCTCCTGACAAGAAAATTCACCAACTTGCACACTTACCCCGGGGTCCAGAGACATGTACCGACCTTGCGGACCCCCTCTGATGTACATCTTCCGGATGGGGGCCGCCGTAGCTGCAGTCATGACCTCCTCAGTCATCACCAGCCTCACCAGCCTCGCCATCCACGCCGTCCACCTCTGACACGTGGAGCTCCACAACAGAGTGCTGTGACACATCCACCTGCACAGCAGGAGGGAGGGCAACTGCAGAGAGAGATGCGTCGCAGGGGGCACTACCCTCGCCACAGGGTCCACAGACCGAGGCTCAGCTTCCTGGACCTCTCTGAGCAGCAGTGCACACGGAGGCTCAGAGTCACTCGACATGTAGTCGTGGACATCTGCAGCCTCCTTCATGCCGAGCTGCTCCCGGTTGGCCCGAGCACCATCTTCTTACCTGTCGCTGTCAAAGTCACCACTGCCCTCAACAACTTCTCCTCCGCATCCTTCCAGGGTGCCACCGGGGACATCGCCGACGTCTCTCAGTCGTCTGCACAAAAGAGCCCTGCAAATACACCTACACCCACTCTGCAGTGACACAATGGGTGGCATCAGTTGTGGGTCTTCATTGTGATCCTCAGGAAAGGGCATTATTGCACAAACCAGACAAGATTCGCAAAGACGTGGCAGTAGTGGTGCCAATATAATATGTGATGTGAGTTGGTCAGAAATTCAATACAAGTAAAAACCATGACAAACCCTCAAACACCCTTGTGCATCCCCTTCATGCTCACGACACGTTTGCCTTACGCTGCCTACTGCACATATGTGATGCATGCCCTGTGGCTGCAGCACAGGTGGTGGCAGGTTGAGTGAGGCTGACTGTGAAAGAGATGCATGAGAGGGTGAGTATGAGATAGAGCCATGAGATTGTATGAGGATTGGGTTGAGTGGTAGTGGCGGGATGAGTACTGGGGAGGTGAGTAAGTGCAGGTAAGATGAGGATGAGGTTTGAGTGGGTGTGAGGGGTGATGTGACAGAGTAGTGTTGGCAGTGCAGAAGGAGATGTGGGGTGGGGGCGGTGATGTGGCAGACGGAGTGCAGGGGAATGAGTAAGTGTACTCACTTTGGCTGACCTACTTAGGTCATTGGAGCGCCTCCTGCACTGTATGCAGGTGGGCGATATGTTGGTGGTGCAGGTGACCTCCTCTGCCACCTCGAGCCAGGCCTTCCTGGTGGCAGAGGCAGGCCGCTTCCTCCCACCCGCCGGGGGGAAGATCTCTGTCCTCCCCCTCCTCCTCACTCCATCTAATGATACCTGGAGTGAGACATCATTAAACTGGGAGCAGCCTTCCCCCTGGGCTGCTCCATGCTGTAATTTTTCCTATTTGTTGCAGCATCTGTCAGTGGAGAACTGCCCCTTTAAATAGAGCTCCTCCAGCTGACAGACCTTACTGCGCATGCGCAGCCCGCCTGACGCGCAGATCAGCAGCAGGGAACCCGGAAGAACAGGTAAGTGGATCCAATTAGGCTGCGATCGCGCGCGGGGCAGACTGATTTCACTGAGCGCGTTACCCACGCGCCCAATAGCCCCCCCGCCGCGAACCCGCAGCCCTGGCAATATCGAGCCCCATATCTGGAGTATTGTGTGCAGTTTTGGTCTCCTTATCTGAGGAAGGATGTTCTTGCCATGGAGGGAGTGCAACGAAGGTTTACCAGACTGATTCCTGGGATGGCAGGACTGATGCATGAGGAGAAATTGGGTCGACTAGGCCTATATTCACTAGAGTTTAGAAGAATGAGAGGTGATCTCATCGAAACATGTAAAATTCTAACAGGACGAGACAGACTAGATTCAGGGAGGATGTTCCCAATGGCTGGGGAGTCCAGAACCAGGGGTCACAGTCTCAGGATACGGGGTATGCCATTTAGAACTGAGATGAGGAGAAATTTCTTCACTCAGAAGGTGGTGAACCTGTGGAATTCTCTACCACAGAAGGCAGTGGAGGCCAAGTCATTAGATGTATTCAAGAAGGATATAGATATATTTCTTAATGCTAAAGGGATCAAGGGATATGGGAAAAAAGCGGGAACAGGGTACTGAGTTAGATGATCAGCCATGATCATTTTGAATGGCGGAGCAGGCCCGAAGGGCCGAATGGCCTACTCTTGCTCCTATTTTCTTTGTTTCATGCAGAGGGTGGTGGGGGTCAGGAACTCACTGCCTGAAAGGGTGGTAGAGGCAGAAACCCTCAACTCATTTAAAAAGTAGTTGGACGTGCACTTGAAATGCCGTAACCTACAGGGCTACAAAGCAAGATCTGGGAAATGGGATTAAGCTGAATCGCTCTTTTTCAGCCGGCACAGACACAATGGGCCTAATGGCCTCCTTCTGTGCCGTAACTTTCTCGGATTCTGTGAGTGCCTACAGCAATCCAGGGTGCATGAGTTAACAAGGTATAAACTGCAGGAGGAAGTTCTTTATTCGTTCATGGGATGTGGGCGTCACTGGCGAGGCCGGCATTTATTGCCCATCCCTAATTGCCCTTGAGAAGGTGGTGGTGAGCCGCCTTCTTGAACCGCTGCAGTCCGTGTGGTGAAGGTTCTCCCACAGTGCTGTTAGGGAGGGAGTTCCAGGATTTTGACCCAGCGACGATAAAGGAACGGCGATATATTTCCAAGTCGGGATGGTGTGTGACTTGGAGGGGAACGTGCAGGTGGTGTTGTTCCCATGTGCCTGCTGCTCTTGTCCTTCTAGGTGGTAGAGGTCGCGGGTTTGGGAGGTGCTGTCGAATAAGCCTTGGCGAGTTGCTGCAGTGCATCCTGTGGATGGTACACACTGCAGCCACTGTGCGCCAGTGGTGAAGGGAGTGAATGTTTAGGGTGGTGGATGGGGTGCCAATCAAGCGGGCTGCTTTGTCCTGGATGGTGTCGAGCTTCTTGAGTGTTGTTGGAGCTGCACTCATCCAGGCAAGTGGAGAGTATTCCATCACACTCCTGACTTGTGCCTTGTCGATGGTGGAAAAGCTTTGGGGAGTCAGGAGGTGAGACACTCACCGCAGAATACCCAGCCTCTGACCTGCTCTTGTAGCCACAGTATTTATATGGCTGGTCCAGTTAAGTTTCTGGTCAATGGTGACCCCCAGGATGTTGATGGTGGGGGATTCGGCGATGTTAATGCCATTGAATGTCAAGGGGAGGTGGTTAGACTCTCTCTTGTTGGAGATGGGCATTGCCTGGCACTTATCTGGCGCGAATGTTACTTGCCACTTATGAGCCCAAGCCTGGATGTTGTCCAGGTCTTGCTGCATGCGGGCTCGAACTGCTTCATTATCTGAGGGGTTGCGAATGGAACTGAACACTGTGCAATCTTCAGTGAACATCCCCATTTCTGATCTTATGATGGAGGGAAGGTCATTGATGAAGCAGCTGAAGAAGGTTGGGCCTAGGACACTGTCCTGAGGAACTCCTGCAGCAATGTCCTGGGGCTGAGATGATTGGCCTCCAACAACCACTACCATCTTCCTTTGTGCTAGGTATGACTCCAGCCACTGGAGAGTTTTCCCCCTGATTCCTATTCACTTCAATTTTACTTGGGCTCCTTGGTGCCACACTCGGTCAAATGCTGCCTTGATGTCAAGGGCAGTCACTCTCACCTCACCTCTGGAATTCAGCTCTTTTGTCCATGTTTGGACCAAGGCTGTAATGAGGTCTGGAGCCGAGTGGTCCTGGCGGAACCCAAACTGAGCATCGGTGAGCAGGTTATTGGTGAGTAAGTGCCGCTTGATAGCACTGTCGACGACACCTTCCATCACTTTGCTGATGATTGAGAGTAGATTGATGGGGCGGTAATTGGCCGGATTGGATTTGTCCTGCTTTTTGTGGACAGGACATACCTGGGCAATTTTCCACATTCTCAGGGAGATGCCAGTGTTGTAGCTGTACTGGAACAGTTTGGCTTGAGGCGCAGCTCGTTCTGGAGCACAAGTCTTCAGCACTACAGCCGGGATGTTGTCAGGGCCCATAGCCTTTGCTGTATCCAGTGCACTGAGGCATTTCTTGATATCATGTGGAGTGAATCGAATTGGCTGAAGACTGGCTTCTGTGATGGTGGGGATATCGGGAGGAGGCCGAGATGGATCATCCACTCGGCACTTCTGGCTGAAGATGGTTGCAAATGCTTCAGCCTTGTCTTTTGCACTCACATGCTGGACTCCGCCATCATTGAGGATGGGGATGTTTGCAGAGCCTCCTCCTCCCGTTAGTTGTTTAATTGTCCACCACCATTCACGACTGGATGTGGCAGGACTGCTCCTGGCATGCTCTTCTACACTCCTCATTGAACCAGGGTTGATCCCCTGGCTTGTTGGCAATGGTAGAGTGAGGAATATGCCGGGCCATGAGGTTACAGATTGTGCTGGAATACAATTCTGCTGCTGCTGATGGCCCACAGCGCCTCATGGATGCCCAATTTTGAGCTGCTCGATCCGTTCTGAATCTATCCCATTTAGCACGGTGATAGTGCCACACAACACATTGGATGGTGTCTTCAGTGCAAAGACGTGACTTCATCTCCACGAGGACTGTGCGGTGGTCACTCCTACCAATACTGTCATGGACAGATGCATTTGCGACAGGTAGATTGATGAGGATGAGGTCAAGTAAGTTTTTCCCTCGTGTTGGTTCACTCATCACCAGCCGCAGGCCCAGTCTGGCAGATATGTCCTTCAGGACTCAGCCAGCTCAGTCAGTCGTGGTGCTACCGAGCCACTCTTGGTGATGGATATTGAAGTCCCCCACCCAGAGTACATTCTGTGCCCTTGCTACCCTCAGTGCTTCCTCCAAGTGGTGTTCAACATGGAGGAGGACTGATTCATCAGCTGAGGGAGGACGGTAGGTGGTAATCAGCAGGAGGTTTCCTTGCCCATGTTTGACCTGATACCGTGAGATTTCATGGGGTCCGGAGTCAATGTTGAGGACTCCCAGGGCCACTCCCTCCTGACTGTATATCACTGTACCGCCACCTCTGGTGGGTCTGTCCTGCCGGTGGGACAGGACATACCCAGGGATGGTGATGGAAGAGTCTAGGATGTTGGCTGAAAGGTATGATTCTGTGAGTATGGCTATGTCAGGCTGTTGCTTGACCAGTCTGTGGGACAGCTCTCCCAATTTTGGCACAAGTCCCCAGATGTTAGTAAGGAGGACCTTGCAGGGTCGACTGGGCTTGGTGTTTTGCCGTTGTCGTGTCCGGTGCCTAGTGGTCTGATGCCGGGTGGTCCGTCCGGTTTTATTCTTATTCTGACTTTTTTTAGCGAGATTTTACAACTGAGTGGCTTGCTCGGCCATTTCAGAGGGCAATTAAGAATCAACCACATTGCTGTGGGACTGGAGTCACATATAGGCCAGACCGGGTAAGGACGGCAGGTTTCCTTCCCGAAAGGACATTAGTGAACCAGATGGGTTTTTATGACAATAAGGTTGTATCATGGCCATCATTACTGATACTAGTATTTTAATTCCAGATTTTATTTCATTAATTGAATTTAATTATTGAATTTAAATTCCCCAGCTGCCGTGGCGGGTGAGGTCAAAATATGTAGCAATTAAAAGCAGTGCTTGTTGTTACAGTGTCGACAGTGAGACTCTGACAGTCTGTCCGCCCAGTGGAGAGGAGGTTGTGTCCGGTGAGGAGACTGGAAACAGCTCAGAGTCTGAGGACATTGACAGCGACCTGGGTCAAAAGGTACAAAAGTTATTACTGGCTGGGAACTGGGTCAGCAGGTCCATCACCTATTACTGGGTCAGCAGGTCCATCACCTTTGTACTGGGTCAGCAGGTCCATCACCTATTACTGGGTCAGCAGGTCCATCATCTATTACTGGGTCAGCAGGTCCATCACCTATTACTGGGTCAGCAGGTCCATCACCTATTACTGGGTCAGCAGGTCCATCACCTATTACTGGGTCAGCAGGTACATCACCTATTACTGGGTCAGCAGGTACATCAACTATTACTGGGTCAGCAGGTCCATCACTTATTACTGGGTCAGCAGGTACATCACCTATTACTGGGTCAGCAGGTCCATCACCTATTACTGGGTCAGCAGGTCCATCACCTATTACTGGGTCAGCAGGTCCATCACCTATTACTGGGTCAGCAGGTCCATCACCTATTACTGGGTCAGCAGGTCCATCACCTATTACTGGGTCAGCAGGTCCATCACCTATTACTGGGTCAGCAGGTACATCACCTATTACTGGGTCAGCAGGTCCATCACCTATTACTGGGTCAGCAGGTACATCACCTATTACCGGGTCAGCAGGTCCATCACCTATTACTGGGTCAGCAGGTCCATCACCTATTACCGGGTCAGCAGGTCCATCACCTATTACTGGGTCAGCAGGTCCATCACCTATTACTGGGTCAGCAGGTACATCACCTATTACTGGGTCAGCAGGTCCATCACCTATTACTGGGTCAGCAGGTCCATCACCTATTACTGGGTCAGCAGGTCCATCACCTATTACTGGGTCAGCAGGTCCATCACCTATTACTGGGTCAGCAGGTCCATCACCTATTACTGGGTCAGCAGGTCCATCACCTATTACTGGGTCAGCAGGTACATCACCTATTACTGGGTCAGCAGGTACATCACCTATTACTGGGTCAGCAGGTACATCACCTATTACTGGGTCAGCAGGTACATCACCTATTACTGGGTCAGCAGGTCCATCACCTATTACTGGGTCAGCAGGTACATCACCTATTACTGGGTCAGCAGGTACATCACCTATTACTGGGTCAGCAGGTACATCACCTATTACTGGGTCAGCAGGTACATCACCTATTACTGGGTCAGCACGTACATCACCTATTACTGGGTCAGCAGGTACATCAACTATTGCCGGGTCAGCAGGTACATCACCTATTACTGGGTCAGCAGGTACATCACCTATTACTGGGTCAGCAGGTCCATCACCTATTACTGGGTCAGCAGGTCCATCACGTATTACTGGGTCAGCAGGTCCATCACCTATTACTGGGTCAGCAGGTCCATTACCTATTACTGGGTCAGCAGGTCCATCACCTATTACTGGGTCAGCAGGTCCATTACCTATTACTGGGTCAGCAGGTCCATCACCTATTACCGGGTCAGCAGGTACATCACCTATTACTGGGTCAGCACGTACATCACCTATTACCGGGTCAGCAGGTACATCACCTATTGCCGGGTCAGCAGGTACATCACCTATTACTGGGTCAGCAGGTACATCACCTATTACTGGGTCAGCAGGTCCATCACCCTTATACTGGGTCAGCAGGTCCATCACCTATTACTGGGTCAGCAGGTCCATCACCTATTACTGGGTCAGCAGGTCCATCACCTATTACTGGGTCAGCAGGTCCATCACGTATTACTGGGTCAGCAGGTCCATCACCTATTACTGGGTCAGCAGGTCCATCACCTATTACCGGGTCAGCAGGTACATCACCTATTACTGGGTCAGCAGGTCCATCACCTATTACTGGGTCAGCAGGTCCATCACCTTTGTACTGGGTCAGCAGGTCCATCACCTATTACTGGGTCAGCAGGTCCATCATCTATTACTGGGTCAGCAGGTCCATCACCTATTACTGGGTCAGCAGGTCCATCACCTATTACTGGGTCAGCAGGTCCATCACCTATTACTGGGTCAGCAGGTACATCACCTATTACTGGGTCAGCAGGTACATCAACTATTACTGGGTCAGCAGGTCCATCACTTATTACTGGGTCAGCAGGTACATCACCTATTACTGGGTCAGCAGGTCCATCACCTATTACTGGGTCAGCAGGTCCATCACCTATTACTGGGTCAGCAGGTCCATCACCTATTACTGGGTCAGCAGGTCCATCACCTATTACTGGGTCAGCAGGTACATCAACTATTACTGGGTCAGCAGGTCCATCACGTATTACTGGGTCAGCAGGTCCATCACCTATTACTGGGTCAGCAGGTCCATTACCTATTACTGGGTCAGCAGGTCCATCACCTATTACTGGGTCAGCAGGTCCATTACCTATTACTGGGTCAGCAGGTCCATCACCTATTACCGGGTCAGCAGGTACATCACCTATTACTGGGTCAGCACGTACATCACCTATTACCGGGTCAGCAGGTACATCACCTATTGCCGGGTCAGCAGGTACATCACCTATTACTGGGTCAGCAGGTACATCACCTATTACTGGGTCAGCAGGTACATCACCCTTATACTGGGTCAGCAGGTCCATCACCTATTACTGGGTCAGCAGGTCCATCACCTATTACTGGGTCAGCAGGTACATCACCTATTACCAGGTCAGCAGGTACATCACCTATTACTGGGTCAGCAGGTACATCACCTATTACCGGGTCAGCAGGTACATCACCTATTACCGGGTCAGCAGGTCCATCACCTATTACTGGGTCAGCAGGTACATCACCTATTACTGGGTCAGCAGGTACATCACCTATTACTGGGTCAGCAGGTACATCACCCATTACCGGGTCAGCAGGTACATCACCTATTACTGGGTCAGCAGGTACATCACCTATTACTGGGTCAGCAGGTACATCACCTATTGCCGGGTCAGCAGGTACATCACCTATTGACCTATTACCGGGTCAGCAGGTACATCACCTATTACCGGGTCAGCAGGTACATCACCTATTACCGGGTCAGCAGGTCCATCACCTATTACTGGGTCAGCAGGTCCATCACCTATTACCGGGTCAGCAGGTCCATCACCTATTACTGGGTCAGCAGGTCCATCACCTATTACTGGGTCAGCAGGTACATCACCTATTACTGGGTCAGCAGGTACATCACCTATTACTGGGTCAGCAGGTACATCACCTATTACTGGGTCAGCAGGTCCATCACCTATTACTGGGTCAGCAGGTAGATCACCTATTACTGGGTCAGCAGGTACATCACCTATTACTGGGTCAGCAGGTACATCACCTATTACTGGGTCAGCAGGTACATCACCTATTACTGGGTCAGCAGGTCCATCACCTATTACTGGGTCAGCAGGTCCATCACCTATTACCGGGTCAGCAGGTACATCACCTATTACTGGGTCAGCAGGTCCATCACCTATTACTGGGTCAGCAGGTCCATCACCTATTACCGGGTCAGCAGGTACATCACCTATTACTGGGTCAGCAGGTCCATCACCTATTACTGGATCAGCAGGTACATCACCTATTACTGGGTCAGCAGGTACATCACCTATTACTGGGTCAGCAGGTACATCACCTATTACTGGGTCAGCAGGTACATCACCTATTACTGGGTCAGCAGGTACATCACCTATTACTGGGTCAGCAGGTCCATCACCTATTACTGGGTCAGCAGGTCCATCACCTATTACTGGGTCAGCAGGTCCATCACCTATTACTGGGTCAGCAGGTACATCACCTATTACTGGGTCAGCAGGTACATCACCTATTACTGGGTCAGCAGGTCCATCACCTATTACCGGGTCAGCAGGTCCATCACCTATTACTGGGTCAGCAGGTACATCACTTATTACTGGGTCAGCAGGTCCATCACCTATTACTGGGTCAGCACGTACATCACCTATTGCTGGTTGGGATTCATCATATCATAGAATCATATAAATTTACAGCACAGAAGGAGGCCATTCGGCCCATCATGCCTGTACCTGCTGAAAATGAGCCACCTAGCCCAATCCCACTTTCACAAATGAGTTGAGCATTTCTGCCTCTACCACCCTTTCAGGCAGTGAGTTCCAGACCCCCACCACCCTCTGGGTGAAAAGATTTCTCCCCAGCTCCACTCTAATCCTTCTACCAATAAAATAAGATTAAAATCTATGCCCCCTGGTCACTGACCCCTCTGCTAAGGGAAATATGTCCTTCCTATCCACTCTATCTCGGCCCCTCATAATTTTGTACACCTCAATTAAATCTCCCCTCAGCCTCCTCTGTTCCAAAGAGAACAACCCCAGCCTATCCAATCATTCCTCATAGCTAAAATTCTCCAGTCCTGGCAACATTCTCGTAAATCTCCTCTGTACCCTCTCCAGTGCAATCACATCTTTCCTGTAATGTGGTGACCAGAACTGTACGCAGTACTCTAGCTGCGGCCTAACTAGTGTTTTATACAGTTCGACATAACCTCCCTGCTCTTATATTCTATGCCTTGGCTAATAAAGGAAAGTATCCCCTATGCCTTTTTAACCACCTTATCTACCTGTCCTGCTACCTTCAGGGATCTGTGGACATGCACTCCAAGGTCCCTTTGTTCCTTTACACCTCTCAGTATCCTCCCATTTATTGTGTACTCCCTTGCTTTGTTTGCCCTCCCCAAATGCATTACCTCACACTTCTCCGGAATGAACTCCATTTGCCACTTTTCTGCCCATCTGACCAGTCCATTGATATCTTCCTGCAGTCTATAGCTTTCCTCCTAACTGTCAACAACACAGCCAAGTTTTGTATCATCTGCAAATTTCATAATCATGCCCCCTACATTTATGTCTAAATCAATGATATATACCACATAAAGCAAGGGACCTTATACTGAGCCCTGCGGAACCCCACTGGAAACAGCCTTCCAGTCACAAAAATACCCGTCGACCATTACCCTTTGTTTCCTGCCATTGAGCTAATTTTGGATCCAATTTGCCACTTTCCCTTGGATCCCATGAGCTTTTACTTTTCCGACCAGTCTGCCACATGGGACCTTGTCAAAAGCCTTGCTAAAATCTATGTTGACTACATCAAACATGATACCTTCAACGACCCTCCTTGCTGCCTCCTCAAAAAATTCAATCAAGTTAGTCAGACACGACCTTCCCTTAACAAATCCATGCTGACTGTCCTTGATTACTCCGTGCCTTTCTGAATGACAATTAATACTGTCCCTCAGAATTGATTCCAATAATTTGCCCACCACCGAGGTTAGACTGACTGGCCTATAATTACTCGGTCTATCCCTTTCTCCCTTCTTAAACAACAGAACAACATTAGCAGTCCTCCAATCCTCCGGCATTACGCCTGTATTCAGTGAGGATTGGAAAATGATGGTCAGAGTCTCCGCTATTTCCGCCCTTGCTTCTCTTTACAGTCGGGGATACATTTCATCCGGACCTGGTGATTTATCTTTCAAAGATGCTAATCCCCTTAATACTCCCTCTCTCACTATGTTTATCCCATTCAATATTTCACAATCCTCCTCCTTAACTACAATGTCTGCATCATCTTCCTGTTTTGTGAAGACAGACTCAAATTATTCATTAAGAACCATCCCCAAATCTCCCGCCTCCACACACAAGTTACCTTTTTGGTCTCTAATAGGCCCTACTCTTTCCTTAGTTATCCTCTTGCTCTTTATATATTTATAAAGCATCTTTGGATTTGCTTTGATTTTACTTGCAAATATTTTTTCATGCCCCCTCTTTGCTTTCCTAATTTCCTTTTTAAGTTCACTCCTGCACTTTCTATACTCATTTGGGCTTATATATTATATTACAGTTTTGGGGAGTGAACTGTAATGGTTACAATTTTAAGGAATGAAGTATAATGGTTACTGTCTTTGGGAATGAAGTGTAATAGTCACTATTGGGAATCAAGTGTAATGGTTACAATTTTTGGGAATGAAGTGTAATAGTTACTGTTTTTGGGAATGTAGTGTAAAGTTAACTGTTTTGGTAGTGAAGTGTAATAGTCACTGTTTTGGGGGTGAAATGTAATGGTTATTGCCCGAAGGGATAGTGGAGGCAGATTCAATGATGGCCTTCAAAAGGGAATTTGGTAAGTACTTGAAAGGAAAACATTTGCAGGGCTTCGGGGATAGGGTGGGGGGAGTGGGACTAGCTGGATTGCTCTTGCATACAGCTGGTGTGGACTCGATGGGCTGAATGGCCTCCTTCCATGCTATAATCTTTCTCTGATTCCATGGTTACTATTGGGAATGAAGTGTAATATCTACTGTTTTCTGAGTGAAGTTTTAATATTTACCGTTTTTTGGTTGAAGTTTAATGGTTATAGTTTTGGGGAGGGAAGTTAATAGTTACAGTTTATTGGAATGAAGTGTAATAGCTGCAGTTATGGGAATGAAGTGTAATAGTTACCATTTTTTGGGAATGAAGCTTAATAGTTACTGTTGGGAATCAAGTGTAATGGTTACTGTTTTTGGGAGTGAAGTGTTATATTTACTGTTTTCTGAGTGAAGTTTACTAGTTACTGTCTTGGGAGCGAAGTGTAATGATTACTGTTTTGGTATTAAAGTGTAATAGTTACTCTTTTGGGGATGAAGTGTAATAGTTACAGTTTTTGGCAAATAATTGTAATAATTACTGTTTTGGGAATGAAGTGTAATAGTTATAGTTTTATGAATGAATTGTATTAGTTACAGTTTTTGGAAATGAAGTGTAATAGTTACTGTTTTTTGGGAATGAAGTGTAATAGGTATTTGGGAAATTAAGAGTAATAGTTACAATTTTTGGAAATGAAGTGCATTGGTTATGGTTTTGGGGATCGAAGTGTAAATAGTTACTGTTTTGGGAGTGAAGTGTAATAATTACAGTTTTTGGGAATGAATTGTAGTAGTTACTGCTTTTGGAAGCAAGGTGTAATAGTTACAGTTTTTGGCAAATAATTGTAATAGTTACTGTTTTGGGAATGAAGTGTAATAGTCACTGTTTTGGTGAGTGAAATGTAATAGTTACAGTTTATTGGGATGAGCTGTAAGGGAAACAGTTTTGGAAATGAATTGTAGGAGATACTGTTTTGGCGAGTGAAATGTAATATTTACATTTTTTGGTATGAAGTGTAATAGTTAAAGTTTTTGAGAACGATGTATAATAGATACAGTTTTGGGGAATGAAGTGTATTAGTTAATGTTTATGGGAATGAAATGTATCAGTTATAGTTTTTGGAAATGAATTGTAATAGTTACTGTTTTGGGGATGAAGTGTAATGGTTACTAGTTTTGCAACTGAAATGTAATAGTTACAATTTTTGGCTATAAATTATAATAAGAACATAAGAAATAGGAGCAGGAGTAGGCCATATGGCCCCTCGAGCCTGCTCCGCCATTCAATAAGATCATGGCTGATCTTCGACCTCAACTCCATTTTCTCGCCCGATCCCCATATCCCTTGCTTCCCCTAGAATCCAAAAATCCATCGATCTCAGTTTTGAATATACTCAACGACTCAGCATCCACAGCCCTCTGGGGTAGAGAATTCCAAAGATTCACAAACCTCTGAGTGAAGAAATTTCTCCTCATCTCATTCTTGAATGGCCGACCCCTTATCCTGAGACTATGACCCCTAGTTCTAGACGCTCCAGCCAGGGAAAACAACCTCTCAGCATCTACTCTGTCGAGCCCCCTCAGAATCTTATATGTTTCAATGAGATCACCTCTCATTCTTCTAAACTCCAGAGAGTATAGGCCCATTCTACTCAATCTCTCCTCATAGGACAACCCTCTCATCCCAGGAATCAATCTAGTAAACCTTTGTTGCACCCCCTCTAAGGCAAGTATATCCTTCCTGAGGTAAGGAGACCAAAACTGTACATAGTACTCCAGGTGAGGTCTCACCAGAGCCCTGTACAATTGCAGCAAGACTTCCTTACTCTTGTACTCCAACCCCCTTGCAATAAAGGCCAACATACCATTTGCCTTCCTAATTGCTTGCTGTACCTGCATGTTAACTTTCTGTGTTTCATGTTCAAGGACACCCAAATCCCTCTGAACACCAACATTTAATAGTTTCTCACCACTTAAAAAATATTCTGTTTTTCTGTTCTTCCTACCAAAGTGAATAATCTCACATTTCCCCACATTATATTCCATCTGCCACCTTCTTGCCCACTCACTTAACCTGTCTATATCCCTTTGCAGACTCTTTGTGTCCTCCTCACAGCTTACTTTCCCACTTAGCTTTGTATCGTCAGCAAACTTGGATACATTACACTCAGTCCCTTCATCTAAGTCATGAATATAGATTTTAAATAGCTTAGACCCAAGCACTGATTACCCCCAATCCCATGAGCCCTTATCTTGTGCAACAACCTTTTGTGGGCACCTTATCGAATGCCTTTTGAAAATCCAAATATACTAAATCCACTTGTTCCCCTTTATTTACGCTGCTAGTTACATCCTCAAAAAACTCTAATAGATTTGTCATACACAATTTCCCTTTCATAAAACCATGTTGACTCTGCCTCATCATATTATGATTTTCTAAGTGCCCTGTTACCACTTCCTTAATAATGGATTCCAGCATTTTCCCGACAACTGATGTCAGACTAACTGGTCTGTAGTTCCCTGTTTTCTCTCTCCCTCCTTTCTTGAATAGCGGGGTTACATTTGCCACCTTCCAATCCACTGGGACTGTTTTAGAGTCTAGGAAATTTTGGAAGATCAAAACCAATGCAGCCACTATCTTTGCAACCACCTCTTTTAGAACCCTCAGATGTAGGCCTTCAGGTCCAGGGGATTTGTCAGCTTTTAGTCCCTTTAATTTCTCCAGTACTTTTTCTTTATTAATATTAATTACTTTAAATTCCTCACTCTCATTAGAGCCTTGGTTCCCCACTATTTCTGGTGTGTTTTTTTGTGTCTTCTTCTGTAAAGACATATACAAAATATCTGTACAACGTCTCTGCCATTTCCTGATTCCCCATTATAATTTCTCCTGTCTCAGTCCCTAAGGGACCAATGTTTACTTTTGCTACTCTCTTCTTTTTTACATACTTGTAGAAGCTCTTACAATCCGTTTTTATATTTCTTGCTAGTTTACTTTCATATTCTATTTTCTCTCCATCAACTTTTTGGTCGTCCTTTGTTGGTTTCTAAAACTCTCCCAATCCTCAGGCTTATTACTCTTCTTGGCAACATTATAAGCCTCTTCTTTCAATCTAATATTCTCCTTAATTTCTTTAGTTAGCCACGGGTGGATCACTTTTCCCGTGGAGTTTTTATTCCTCAATGGAATGTTATTTGTTGAGAATATTGAAATATTTCTTTAAATGTTCACCATTGCTTATCTACCGTCATATCTTTTAATTTAATTTCACAATCAGCCTTTGCCAACTTGCCTATGTAATTGGCTTTGTTTAAGTTGAAGACTCTAGTTTCGGATTTAAGTGCGTCACTCTCAAACTCAACATTAAATTCTATCATATTATGATCACTCTGCCCCAGAGGCTTGCTTATTATGATTACTAATTAACCCTGTCTCATTACACAAGACAAGATCTAAAATAGCCTGATCCCTGGTTGGTTCCATGACATATTGTTCTTGGAAACTGTCTCAAATACATTCCATGAACACATCCTCCAAACTACTTTTGTAATTTGATTTGCCCAGTCTATATGAAGATTAAAGTCCCCCATGATTACTGCATTACCTTTGTTACAAGCTCCTATTATATCTTGATTAATGCTCTGTCCAACAGTATAACTACTGTGAGGGGGCCTATAAACTACTCCCACCAGTGCTTTCTGCCCCTTGTTATTTCTTATCTCCATTCATACTGATTCTACTTCCTGATCTTCCGAGCCAAGATCCTTTCTCACTACTGTCCTTATCTCATCCTTTATTATCAGGGCTACCCCCCACACCCCCCCCCCACCAACTCCTCCTTTTCCATTTTGTCTTTGCGAAAAGTCAAGTACTCTGGAATATTTAGTTCCCAACCTTGGTCACCTTGAAATGTCTCAGTAATGGCTACTAGATCAAACCCACTTACCTCTATTTGTGTAATTTAATTCATCTATCTTGTTACGAATGCTTCGTGCATTGAAATAATGCGGCTTTAATTTTAACTTCTTACTATTTTTCCCTGATTTGACCTTATTCACTGATGCATTATTACCGTTAAACTCTCTGTCTCTTCCTGTCACACTCTGCTTATCTTTACCCAAATCGCTACTCTGCTCTATGGTCTTGACTTTTCTTTTCAGGTTTATAAAAGTCCCCTTACCTGAACCCTCCCCCCACTTCCCCTTTTTAATTTAAAGTTCTATCTACTGCCCTAGTTATTTGATTCGCCAGAACACTTGGCCCAGCCCGGTTTAAGTGGAGCCTGTCCCAACGGAACAGCTCCCTCTTTCCCCAGGACTGGTGCCAGTGCCCCATGAATTGAAACCCCTGTCTCCCACACCACTCTTTGAGCCATGCATTTAACTCTCTGATCTGTTTGACTCTATGCTAATTTTGTGCAGCTCAGGTAGTAATCCAGAGATTATTACCTTTGAGGTTCTGCTTATTAATTTAGACCCTCGCTCCTCAAACTCCCTCAGCAGAACCTCATTCCTAGTTCCACCTATGTCATTGGTTCCTATGTGGACCACGACAACTGGATCCTCCCCCTCATGCTCCAAGTTCTTTTCCAGCCACGAGGAGCCATCCTTAACCCTGGCACTGGGCAACACAGATTTCAGGACTCCCGCTCATGGCTGCTATCTCCCTGACTATACTATCCCCTCCCACTACCACATTCCTTTTCACTCCCCCACTTGAATGGCCCCCTGTACCATGGTACTATGGTCAGTTTGCCCATCCTCCCTACGGTCTTTGTTCTTATCCACACAGGCAGCAAGTACCTCGTACCTGTTGGACAAGGTCAAAGACTGAGGCTCCTCCATCACTGCATCGGGGTCCCCATACCCGCCTGACTCACAGTCACATCCTCCTGTCCCTGACCACTGACCAAATCTAAACCACTACCTAACCTAAGGAGTGCGACTGCCTCCTGGATCAAAGTGTCCAGGTAACTCTCCCCCTCCCTGATGTATCGCAATGTCTGCACCTCGGACTCATCAAATGAGGCCATATGGGTTGAGCTAAAGAGCAAAAAAGGGGCAATCAGACTGCTGGGAGTGTACTATAGACCCCCAAACAGTCAGAGGGAGATAGAAGAGCAAATATGTAGGCAAATTTCAGAGAAGTGCAACAACAATAGGGCAGTAATAGGGGATTTCAACAACCCTAATATTAACTGGGATAAATTCATTCTAAAAAGTTTAGAGGGTGCAGAATTCTTAAATTGCATTCAGGAGAATATTTTTAGCCAGACAAGATAGAACAGGCATAAAAGTTCTCAACTGGGGAAAGGTCAATTTTACTAAGCTAAGAAGTGATTTATCAAAAGTGGACTGGAAACAGCTACTTGAAGGTAAACCAGTGTCAGAGCAGTGGGAGGCATTCGATGGGGAGATAGTGAGGGTTCAGAGTAAACATGTTCCCACAAAGGAAAAGGGTGGGACTGTCAAATCTAGAGCCCCCTGGATGACAAGGAGCACACAGGGTAAGATAAGGCAAAAAAGGGAAGCTTATGTCAGACACCAAGAGCTCAATACTGCAGAAAGCCTAGAGGAGTATAGAAAGTGCAGGGGTGAAATTAAAAAGGAAATTAGGAAAGCAAAGAGAGGGCATGAAAAAATACTGGCAAGTAAAATTAAGAGAAACCCAAAGATGTTTCATAAATACATAAAGAGCAACAGGATAACTAAGGAAAGAGTAGGGCCTATTAGAGACCAAAAAGGTAAACTATGTGTGGAGGTAGAAGATGTGGGGATGGTTCTTAATGAATACTTTGCGTCTGTCTTCACAAAAGAGGGGGACGATGCAGAGATTGTAGTTAAGGAGGAGGAGTGTGAAATATTGGATGGGATAAACTTAGTGAGAGAGGAAATATTAAGGGGATTAGCATCTTTAAAAGTAGATAAATTGCCAGGCCCGGATGAAATGTATCCCAGGCTGTTAAGAGAAGCAAGGGAGGAAATAGCGGAGGCTCTAACCATCATTTTCCAATCCTCTCTGGATACAGGTATGGTGCCGGAGGATTGGATGACTGCTAATGTTGTACCGTTGTTTAAAAAGGGAGAAAGAGATAGACCAAGCATGGATTTATTAAGAGAAGATCGTATCTGACTGACTTGATTGAATTTTTTGAGGAGGTAACAAGGAGGGTCATTGAGGGTAGTGCGTTTGATGTAATCGACATGGATTTTAGCAAGGCTTTTGACAAGGTCCCACATGGCAGACTGGTCAGAAAAATAAAAGCCAATGGGATCCGAGGGAGAGTGGCAAGTTGGATCCAAAATTGGCTCAGTGGCAGGAAGCAAAGGGTAATGGTCGACGGGTGTTTTTGTGACTGGAAGGCTGTTTCCAGTGGAGTTCCGCAAGGCTCAGTACTAGGTACCTTGCTTTTTGTGGTATATATTAATGATTTAGACTTAAATGTAGGGGACATGATTAAGAAGTTTGCAGATGATACAAAAATTGGCCGTGTGGTTGATAGTGAGGAGGAAAGCTGCAGACTGCAGGAAGATATCAATGGACTGGTCAGGTGGGCAGAAAAGTGGCAAATGGAATTCAATCCAGCGAAGTGTGAGATAATGCCTTACCTGGTCTGGCCTATATGTGACTCCAGACCCACAGCAATGTGGTTGATTCTTAATTGCCCTCTGAAATGGCCCAGCAAGCCACTCAGTTGTAAAATCTCGCTAAAAAAAGTCCTAATAAGAATATAACTGGACGGACCACCCAGCATCGGACCACTAGGCACCGGACACGACAAAGGCAAACCAAGCCCAGTCGACCCTGCAAAGTCCTCCTCACTAACATCTGGGGACTTGTGCCAAAATTGGGAGAGCTGTCCCACTGACTAGTCAAGCAACAGCCTGACATAGCCATACTCACAGAATCATACCTTTCAGCCAACGTCCCAGACTCTTCCATCACCATCCCTGGGTATGTCCTGCCCCACCTTCAGGACAGACCGACCAGAGGTGGCGGTACAGTGATATACAGTCAGGAGGGAGTGGCCCTGGGAGTCCTCAACATTGACTCTGGACCCCATGAAATCTCATGGCATCAGGTCAAACATGGGCAAGGAAACCTCCTGCTGATTACTACCTACCGCCCTCCCTCAGCTGATGAATCAGTCCTCCTCCATGTTGAACACCACTTGGAGGAAACACTGAGGGTAGCAAGGGCACAGAATATACTCTGGGTGGGGGACTTCAATGTCCATCATCAAGAGTGGCTCGGTAGCAGCACTACTGACCGAGCTGGCCGAGTCCTGAAGTACATAGCTGCCAGTCTGGGCCTAAGGCAGATGGTGAGCGAACCAACACGAGGGAAAAACATACTTGACCTCGTCCTCACCAATCTACCTGTTGCAAATGCACAGTATTGGTAGAAGTGACCACCGTACAGTCCTCGTGGAGACGAAGTCCCGTCTTCGCACTGAGGATACCATCCAACGTGTTGTGTGGCACAACCACCGTGCTAAATGGGATAGATTCAGAACAGATCTAGCAGCTCAAAACTGGGCATCCATGAGGCGCTGTGGGCCATCAGCAGCAGCAGAATTGTATTCCAGCATAATCTGTAACCTCATGGCCCGGCATATTCCTCACTCTACCAATACCAACAAGCCAGGGGATCAACCCTGGTTCAATGAGGAGTGTAGAAGAGCATGCCAGGAGCAGCACCAGGCGTACCTAAAAATTAGGTGCCAACTTGGTGAAGCTACAACTCAGGACTACATGCATGCTAAACAGCGGAAGCAACATGCTATATACAGAGCCAAGCGATTCCACAACCAATGGATCAGATCAAAGCTCTGCAGTCCTGCCACATCCAGTCGTGAATGGTGGTGGACAATTAAACAACTAATGGGAGGAGGAGGCTCTGTAAACATCCCCATCCTCAATGATGGCGGAGTCCAGCACGTGAGTGCAAAAGACAAGGCTGAAGTGTTTGCAACCATCTTCAGCCAGAAGTGCCGAGTGGATGATCCATCTCGGCCTCCTCCCGATATCCCCACCATCACAGAAGCCAGTCTTCAACCAATTCGATTCACTCCACGTGATATCAAGAAACGGCTGAGTGCACTGGATACAGCAAAGGCTATGGGCCCCGACAACATCCCGGCTGTAGTGCTGAAGACTTGTGCTCCAGAATTAGCTGCGCCTCTAGCCAAACTGTTCAAGTACAGCTACAACACTGGCATCCACCCGACAATGTGGAAAATTGCCCTGGCATGTCCTGTCCACAAAAAGCAGGACAAATCCAATCCGGCCAATTACCGCCCCATCAGTCTGCTCTCAATCATCAGCAAAGTGATGGAAGGTGTCGTCGACAGTGCTATCAAGCGGCACTTACTCACCAATAAACTGCTCACCGATGCTCAGTTTGGGTTCCGCCAGCACCACTCGGCTCCAGACCTCATTACAGCCTTGGTCCAAACATGGACAAAAGAGCTGAATTCCAGAGGTGAGGTGAGAGTGACTGCCCTTGACATCATGGGATGTGGCCGTCGCTGGCAAGACCAGCATTTATTTCCCATCCCTAATTGCCCTTGAGAAGGTGGCGGTGAGCCGCCTTCTTGAACTGCTGCAGTCCGTGTGGTGAAGGTTCTCCCACAGTGCTGTTAGGAAGGGAGTTCCAGGATTTTGACCCAGCGACGATGAAGGAACGGCGATATATTTCCAAGTCGGGATGATGTGTGACTTGGAGGTGTGCAGGTGGTGGTGTTCCCATGTGCCTGCTGCTCTTGTCCTTCTAGGTGGTACAGGTTTCAGGTTTGGGAGGTGCTGTCGAAGAAGCCTTGGCAAATTGCTGCAGTGCATCCTGTGGATGGTACACACTGTAGCCACGGTGCGCCGGTGCTGAAGGGAGTGAATGTTTAGAGTGGTGGATGGGGTGCCAATCAAGCGGGCTGCTTTGTCCTGGATGGTGTTGAGCTTCTTGAGTGTTGTTGGAGCTGCACTCATCCAGGCAAGTGGAGAGTATTCCATCACACTCCTGACTTGTGCCTTGTAGATGGTGGAAATGCTTTGGTGAGTCAGGAGGTGAGTCACTCGCCGCAGAATACCCAGCCTCTGACCTGCTCTTGTAGCCATTATATTTATGTGGCTGGTCTCGTTAAGTTTCTGGTCAATGGTGACCCCCAGGATGTTGATGGTGGGGGATTCGGTGATGGTTGAATGCCGTTGAATGTGAAGGGAGGTGATTAGACTCTTTCCTGTTGGAGATGGTCATTGCCTGGCACTTGTCTGGTATGAATGTTACTTGTCACTTATCAGCCCAAGCCTGGATGTTGTCCAGGTCTTGCTGCATGTGGGCATGGACTGCTTCATTATTTGAGGGGTTGCGAATGGAACTGAACACTGTGCCATCATTAGCGAACATCCCCATTTCTGACCTTATGATGGAGGGAAGGTCATTGATGAAGCAGCTGAAGATGGTTGGGCCTAGGACACTGCCCTGAGGAACTCCTGCAGCAATGTCCTGGGGCTGAGATGATTGGCCTCCAAGAACCACCACCATCTTCCCTTGTGCTCGGTATGACTCCAGCCACTGGAGAGTTTTCACCCTGATTCCCATTGACTTCAATTTACTAGGGCTCCTTGGTGCCACACTCGGTCAAATGCTGCCTTGATTCAAGGGCAGTCACTCTCACCTCACCTCAAGTGTAATAGTGACAGTTTTTGGGAGTGAAATGTAATAGTTACTATTTTGGGGATGAAGTGCAATAGTTACAGTTTGTGGGAATGAAGTGTAATATGTTTTGGGGATGAAGTATATTGGTGTTTTGGAGAATGAATTGTAACAGTTATTGTTTTAGGGGTGAAGTGTAATAGCTACAGCTTTGGGAATGAAGTGCAATAGTTAATGCTTTTGGGAATAAATGTAATAGTTACACTTTTAGGGAATGTATTGTAATAATTACTGTTTTCTTAGTGATGTTTAATATTTACTGTTTTGGGAATGATGTGCATTAGTTACAGTTTTGGGGAATCAAGTGTAATAGTTGCACTCCCATCAAGTGTAATAGTTACACATGATGGGAGTGAAATGTAATAGTTATAGTTTTGGGAATGAAATGTATTAGATACAGTTTTTGGGAATGAATTGTAATGGTTATAGTTTTGGGGATGAAATGTAGTCGTTACTATTTTTGGGAATTAAGTGTAATACCTAATGTGTTTGGGAATGACGTGCGATAGTTAGTTTTTGGAATCAATTGTAATAATTACTGTTCTCTAAGTGAAGTTTAATATTTACTGTTTTGGGGAATGAAGTGCAATAGTCGCTGATTTTGGGAATGAGGTGTAATAGTTACATTTTTGGGGAGTGATGTGTAAATGTTACAGTAGAATATAAGAACATAAGAAATAGGAGTAGGAGCAGGAGTAGGACATACGGCCCCTCGAGCCTGCTCCGCCATTCAATCAGATCATAGCTGATATTAGGCCTCAACTCCACTTTCCCACCCAATCCCCATATCCCTTGAATCCCCTAGTGGCCAAATATCCATTGATCTCAGTCTTCAATATACTCAATACTGAGCATCCTGCCCTCTAGGGTAGAGAATTCCAAAGATTTACAACCCTCTGAGTCAAGAATTTTTTCCTCATCTCAGTCCTAAATGGCTGACCCCTTATCTTGAGGCTATAACCGCTAGTTCTAGACTCTCTAGGCAGGGGAAACAGCCTCTCAGCATCTACCCTGTCAAGCCCTCTAAGAATTTTAGATGTTTCAATGAGATCACCTCTCAGTCTTCTAAACTCTAAACGCCCATTCTACTCAATCTCTCCTCATAGGATAACTCGCTCATTCCAGGAATCAATCCAGTGAACCTTCATTGCACCACCTCTAAGTATATCCTTCCTTAGGTAAGGAGTCCAAAACTGTACACAGTACTCCATGTGTGGTCTCACCAGAGCCCTATATAATTGCAGCAAGACCTCCTTACCCTTATACTCCAACCCCCTTGCAATAAAGGTTAACATACCATTTGCCTTCCTAATTGCTTGCTGTACCTGCATGTTAACTTTTTGTGATTCGTGTACAAGGACACCCAAATCCCTCTGAACACCAACATTTCTTAGTCTCTCACCTTTTAAAAAATATTCTGCTTTTCTATTCTTCCCACCAAAGTGAATAACCTCACATTTCCCCACATTATACTCCATCTGCCACCTTCTCGCCCACTCACTTAACCTGTTTATATCCCTTTGCAGACTCTTTGTGTCCTCCTCACAGCTTACTTTCCTACCTAGCTTTGTACCATCAGCAAACTTGGATACATAACACTCGGTCCCTTCATCTAAATCATTAATATAGACTGTAAACAGCTGAGGCCCAAGCACTGATCCTTGTGGTACCCCATTAGTTACAGCCTGCCAACCTGAAAATGACCTGTTTATTCCTACTCTCTGTTTTCTGTCCGTTAACCAATTCTCTATCCATGTTAATCTATTAACCCCAACCCCATGAGCCCTTATCTTGTGTACCAACCTTTTATGTCTATTGAATAGCTTTTGAAAATCCAAATATACGACATCCACTGGTTCCCCTTTATCTACCCTGCTAGTTACACCCTCAAAAAACTCTAATAAATTTGTCAAACACGATTTCCCTTTCATAAAACGATGTTGACTCTGCCTAATCATATTATGATTTTCTAAGTGCTCTGTTACTCCGTCCTTAGTATTTGATTCCAGCATTTTCCCAACTACTGATGTCAAGCTAACTGGCCTATAGTCCCCTGTTTCTCTCTCCCTCCTTTCTCAAATAGTGGGGTTACATTTGCTACCATCCAATCCGCTGGGACCGTTGTAGAATCTCGGGAATTCTGGAAGATCATAACCAATGTATCCACTGTCTCTGCAGCCACCTCTTTTAAAAACCCTCGGATGTAGGCCATCAGGTCCTGGGGATTTGTCAGCTTTTAGTCCCATTAATTTCTTCAGTACTTTTTCTTTACTAATCTTAATTACTTTAAGTTCCTCCCTTTCGCTAGACCTTTGGTTATCCACTATTTCTGGTATGTTTTTTGTGTCTTCTACTGTGAAGACAGATAGAGGGCATTGGTGAGACCACATCTAGAATACTGTGTGCAGTTTAGGTCTCCTTATTTAAGAAAGGACATAATTGCTTTGGAGGTGGTTCAGAGAAGGTTCACTTGACTGATTCCTGGGATGAGGGGGTTATCTTATGAGGAAAGGTTGGACAAGTTGGGCCTGTATACATTGGAGTTTAGAAGAATGAGAGGTGATCTTATTGAAACATATAAGATCCTGAGGGGACTAGAAGGGGTGGATGCTGAGAGGATGTTTCCCCTTGTGGGAGAGACTTGAACTAGGGACCACAGTTTAAAAATAAGGGGTCTCCCATTTAAGATGGAGATGAGGAGAAATTTTTTCTCTCAGAGGGTCGTGAGTCTGTGGAACTCCCTTCCCCAGAGAGCGGTGGAGGCAGGGTCATTGAATATTTTAAAGGCTGAGTTAGATAGATTCCTGATTAACAAGAGAGTCAAAGGTTATAGTAGGTAGACGGGAAAGTAGGGTTGAGGTCACAATCAGATCAGCCATGATCTTATGAAAGGGCAGAGCAGGCTCGAGGGGCCGAACGGTCTACTCCTGCTCTTAATTCGTATGTTCGTATACAAAATATTTGTTTAATGTCTCTGCCATTTCCTTATTCCCCATTTTAATTTCTCCTCTCAGCCTCCAAGGGACCAATGCCTACTTTCGCCAATCTCTTCATTTTTACATACATACTTTACTGTTTTTGGGAGTGACGTGTAATGGTTACTGTTTTTGGGAGTGACGTGTAATGGTTACTGTTTTTGGGAGTGACATGTAATGGTTACTGTTTTTGGGAATGACGTGTAATGGTTACTGTTTTTGGGAGTGATATGTGCAGTGTAGATCTAAGTTTATTCACTTTCTTGTAGAGTGACAGAGAGTTCGAAGCATATCGCATTGCCAAATTAATGGTGACTTCAGAGAGAGCGTGAGTACAAACCCATATCTGTAATGCTTTTTTGAACTGCGGCTTATGAGACAGTGTTTTGTTACGAGTTTGTCACCTGCTCCTGTTCCTCTCTGCTCCCACAGGTACTTCAATGTCCTGAAGTTTCTACACACGGTGAGTAGTTGCTTGTTTCTGATCAGTTTGCCTTTGGTGCAGCGATGATCCAGTCTCCAGTCCCTGTCCCCAGCCCCCAATCCCCAATCAGAAGGACAAGGGCAGCAGGCACATGGGAACAACACCAACTGCACGTTCCCCTCCAAGTCACACACCATGGTCCAGTGTGGAATGACGAGCTCAGTGCAGAAGGTGCAAGCTGCAGTGACTTGGTGCTTATACAATGGGCAGCTGGTAACTATAGGCCAAGGCTGCTGAGGTTTTAGAATAAACACAAGAAACCTGCTTCAATAGAAAATCTGAATGACAATGAATTGCAGGAGAAAGTACCTTCTGATGAAGTGGCCACATGTGAGAAATCGGCCCCCATTCCTTTCTCCAGACACTGGTGGGCCTGCTGGGAGCCTCCAGCATTTCCCGTGTGAGCTTGTAGAAACCTCATGCAGTGTAAATGGGCCCCTGGTTACTGCTCTCGTAAAGTAACCTCCCTCTCCCTCTCTCTGTCTCCCTCTGCCTCTCTCCCTCTCTCTCCCTCTCTCTGCCCCTCTCTGCCCCTCTCTCCCTCTCTCCGTCTCTGCCTCTCTCGGTCTCTCCCTCTGCCTCACTCTCTCTGCCTCTCTCTGTGTGCCTCTCTCCTTCTCTCTGTCTCTCTCTCTGCCTCTCTCCCTCTCTCTCCCTCTGCCTCTCTCCCTCTCTCGGTCTCCCTCTCTCCCTCTCTCGCTCTGCCTATAGACTCTATTCTATAGGCTCTGGAACAGTTCCTACAGATTGGAGGGTGGCAAATGTAACCCCACTATTTAAAAAAGGAGGGAGAGAAAAAACAGGGAATTACAGACCAGTTAGCCTAACATCAGTAGTGGGGAAAATGCTGGAGTCTATTATAAAAGATGTGATAACAGAACACTTGGAAGGCATTAATGGGATTGGACAAAGTCAGCATGGGTTTATGAAAGGGAAATCATGCTTAACAAATCTACTGGAGTTTTTTTAGGATGTAACTGGTAGAATAGATAGGGGAGAACCAGTGGATGTGGTGTATTTGGATTTTCAGAAGGCTTTTGATAAGGTCCCACACAAGAGGTTAGTGTGCAAAATTAAAGCACATGGGATTGGGGGGAATATACTGGCATGGATTGAGAATTGGTTGACAGAAAGGAAACAGACAGTAGGAATAAACGGGTCTTTTTCCGGGTGGCAGGCAGTGACTAGTGGGGTACCGCAGGGATCAGTGCTTGGGCCCCAGCTATTCACAATATATACCAATGAGTTGGATGAGGGAACTAAATGTAACATTTCCAAGTTTGCAGACGAC
This sequence comes from Heptranchias perlo, assembly GCF_035084215.1. Lineage (NCBI taxonomy): Eukaryota > Metazoa > Chordata > Chondrichthyes > Hexanchiformes > Hexanchidae > Heptranchias > Heptranchias perlo. The sequence continues at coordinate 57,577,239 of NC_090341.1, read as the reverse complement.
ACAAAGCTGGGGTGGAATGTGAGCTGTGAGGATGATGCATCGAGGCTCCAATGTGATTTAGACAAGTTGGGTGAGTGGGCAAGAACATGGCAGATGCAGTATAATGTGGATAAATGTGAGGTTATCCACTTTGGTTGTAAAAACAGAAAGGCAGATTATTATCTGAATGCTGATAGATTGGGAAAAGGGGAGGTTCAACGAGACCTGGATGTCCTTGTACACCAGTCGCTGAAAGCGAGCATTCAGGTGCAGCAAGCAGTTAGGAAGGCGAATGGTATGTTGGCCTTCATTGCAAGAGGATTTGAGTACAGGAGCATGGTTGTCTTACTGCAGTTATACAGGGCCTTGGTGAGACCACATCTGGAGTACTATGTGCAGTTTTGGTCTCCTTATCTGAGGAAGGATGTCCTTGCCATGGAGGGAGTGCAACAAAGGTTTACCAGACTGATTCCTGGGATGGCAGGACTGACGTATAAGGAGAGATTGGGTTGACTAGGCCTATATTCACTAGAGTTTAGAAGAATGAGAGGTGATCTCATCGAAACATATAAAATTCTAACAAGACTAGACAGACTAGATGCAGGGAGGATGTTCCCGATGGCTGGGGAGTCCAGAACCAGGGGTCACAGTCTCAGGATACGGGGTATGCCATTTAGAACCGAGATGAAGAGAAATTTCTTCACTCAGAGGGTGGTGAACCTGTGGAATTCTCCACCACAGAAGGCTGTGGAGGCCAAGTCATTGGATGTATTCAAGAAGGAGATAGATATATTTCTTAATGCTAAAGGGATCAAGGGATATGGGGGGAAAAGCGGGAACATGGTACTGAGTTAGATGATCAGCCATGATCATTTTGAATGGCGGAGCAGGCCCGAAGGGCCGAATGGCCTACTCTTGCTCCTATTTTCTATGTTTCTATGTTTCTATGCCTCTCTCCCTCTCCCTCTCTGCCTCTCTCTCTCTGCCTCTGCCTATCTTCTCCTCTCTGTCTGCCTCTCTCTGCCTCTTCCACTCTCTCTCCCTCTGTCTCTCTCCATCTCTCTCCCTCCCCCTCGCTCCCTCTGCCTCTCTCCATCTCTCTCTCTCTCTGCCCCTCTCCCTCTTTTTGTCTGCCTCTCTGCCCCTCTCCCTCTGTCTCTCTCCATCTCCCTCTGCCCCTCTCTCCCTCTCTCCCTCTGCCTCTTTCACTTTCAGGGTTTTTTGGTTTTCTCCCCTCCCGTGCTGTGTTTATATATTAGTCCCAGTGTCACCCAGTAACCGAGGTTATGGGATGGCCTGTGCTGTGATTATATATTAGTCCCAGTGTCACCCAGTAACCGAGGTTATGGGATGGCCTGTGCTGCGTTTATATATTAGTCCCAGTGTCACCCAGTAACCGAGGTTATGGGATGGCCTGTGCTGTGTTTATATATTAGTCCCAGTGTCACCCAGTAACCGAGGTTATGGGATGGCCTGTGCTGCGTTTATATATTAGTCCCAGTGTCACCCAGTAACCGAGGTTATGGGATGGCCTGTGCTGTGTTTATATATTAGTCCCAGTGTCACCCAGTAACCGAGGTTATGGGATGGCCTGTGCTGTGTTTACATATTATGACTTAAGCTATTTTTCTTCCAACAGGACTTCAGAGAAGCAGTGACGAGGTCTGTCAGTGGAGAAGCTTGTCCCATGATGGAGCTGGAGGGGGTGACTCGCATCCTGTGCGAACTCTCTGAGCTGTACGAACTCCACCAGGAAATCCTGAGGGAGCTGGAGCAGAGAGTCACCGAATGGTACCTCAATAATCTCCTCAATAATCCTCAATAACTCACTCTAATCCCAGCACAGGCCACTCCATGAGTTGCTGTAAACCAGGGTTTGTGACAGACGAATACTGATCAGTGAAGGCTGTCAGGAACAAACTATTGGGTCTGTATTAGGCACACTTTATTGCAAGCTGTTTGCCAGGGATATCTTCACCCAGTGAGTTTCGTTTTAGGATCAATTAAAGGGACTGGAACAGGCTATACCACTAATCGAAGCCCCTCCCTCTGGTACATTAACCCTCCCATCGAAGCCCCTCCCTCTGGTACATTAACTCCCTCATCGAAGTCCCTCCCTCTGGTACATTAACTCCCTCATCGGAGCCCCTCCCTCTGGTACATTAACCCTCCCATCGAAGCCCCTCCCTCCAGTACATTAACCTCACCACTCACTTAGATTAAGGCCTCCCTTATGTGACTGGCTCCAGACAACCTCGCAGTTTTCGAAATCGCAGTTAACCCTCCTGTGCGATTGCACACTGCACGTTATAAAGAATAAGAACTAATAAAAGCAGCGAATTATGATACGTTCACAACCTCAAGTCCGCTTCATCCTTACAGCAGTGAACCATATCAGCAAAGTAGATGTGGGCAGAAACACCTTCAGTTGCTCCTTGTTGACTGTAACAGAGGCTGGTCTCCTGTCGATGAGTCCAAACCCCACTCCAGTACTTGATGACAGAATCCAGACTCTCACTCCAGTGAGGGGGGTGCAGCAGCGAGGGGGGGGTGCAGCAGTGAGGGGGGTGCAGCAGTGAGGGGAGGGTGCAGCAGTGAGGGGGGTGCAGCAGCGAGGGGGGGGTGCAGCAGTGAGGGGGGTGCAGCAGTGAGGGGGGTGCAGCAGTGAGGGGGGGGTGCAGCAGCGAGGGGGGGGTGCAGCAGTGAGGGGGGTGCAGCAGCGAGGGGGGTGCAGCAGTGAGGGGGGTGCAGCAGTGAGGGGGGTGCAGCAGTGAGGGGGGTGCAGCAGCGAGGGGGGGGTGCAGCAGTGAGGGGGGGTGCAGCAGTGAGGGGGGGTGCAGCAGTGAGGGGGGGGGTGCAGCAGTGAGGGGGGTGCAGCAGCGAGGGGGGTGCAGCAGTGAGGGGAGGGTGCAGCAGTGAGGGGAGGGTGCAGCAGTGAGGGGGGGTGCAGCAGTGAGGGGAGGGTGCAGCAGTGAGGGGGGGTGCAGCAGTGAGGGGGGGTGCAGCAGTGAGGGGGGTGCAGCAGTGAGGGGAGGGTGCAGCAGTGAGGGGGGTGCAGCAGTGAGGGGGGGTGCAGCAGTGAGGGGGGGTGCAGCAGTGAGGGGGGTGCAGCAGTGAGGGGAGGGTGCAGCAGTGAGGGGGGTGCAGCAGTGAGGGGGGGTGCAGCAGTGAGGGGGGTGCGACAGTGAGGGGGGTGCGACAGTGAGGGGGGTGCAGCAGTGAGGGGAGGGTGCAGCAGTGAGGGGGGTGCGACAGTGAGGGGGGTGCGACAGTGAGGGGGGTGCAGCAGTGAGGGGAGGGTGCAGCAGTGAGGGGGGTGCGACAGTGAGGGGGGGTGCAGCAGTGAGGGGAGGGTGCAGCAGCGAGGGGGGTGCAGCAGCGAGGGGGGTGCGACAGTGAGGGGGGTGCAGCAGCGAGGGGGGGTGCAGCAGTGAGGGGGGGTGCGACAGTGAGGGGGGTGCAGCAGTGAGGGGGGTGCGACAGTGAGGGGGGTGCAGCAGCGAGGGGGGGTGCAGCAGTGAGGGGGGGGGTGCAGCAGTGAGGGGGGGTGCAGCAGTGAGGGGGGGTGCAGCAGTGAGGGGGGTGCGACAGTGAGGGGGGTGCAGCAGTGAGGGGAGGGTGCAGCAGTGAGGGGGGTGCGACAGTGAGGGGGGGTGCAGCAGTGAGGGGGGTGCGACAGTGAGGGGGGGTGCAGCAGTGAGGGGGGTGCGACAGTGAGGGGGGGTGCAGCAGTGAGGGGGGTGCGACAGTGAGGGGAGTGCAGCAGTGAGGGGGGTGCAGCAGTGAGGGGGGTGCAGCAGTGAGGGGGGTGCGACAGTGAGGGGAGGGTGCAGCATTGAGGGGAGAGTGCAGCAGCGAGGGGGGTGCAGCAGTGAGGGGGGGTGCAGCAGTGAGGGGGGTGCGACAGTGAGGGGGGGTGCAGCAGTGAGGGGGGTGCGACAGTGAGGGGGGGTGCAGCAGTGAGGGGGGTGCGACAGTGAGGGGGGGTGCAGCAGTGAGGGGGGTGCGACAGTGAGGGGAGTGCAGCAGTGAGGGGGGTGCGGCAGCGAGGGGGGTGCAGCAGTGAGGGGGGTGCAGCAGTGAGGGGGGTGCAGCAGTGAGGGGGGTGCAGCAGTGAGGGGGGGGTGCAGCAGTGAGGGGGGTGCAGCAGTGAGGGGGGTGCAGCAGTGAGGGGGGGGTGCAGCAGCGAGGGGGGGGTGCAGCAGTGAGGGGGGTGCAGCAGCGAGGGGGGTGCAGCAGTGAGGGGGGTGCAGCAGTGAGGGGGGTGCAGCAGTGAGGGGGGTGCAGCAGCGAGGGGGGGGTGCAGCAGTGAGGGGGGGTGCAGCAGTGAGGGGGGGTGCAGCAGTGAGGGGGGGGTGCAGCAGTGAGGGGGGTGCAGCAGCGAGGGGGGTGCAGCAGTGAGGGGAGGGTGCAGCAGTGAGGGGGGGTGCAGCAGTGAGGGGAGGGTGCAGCAGTGAGGGGGGGTGCAGCAGTGAGGGGGGGTGCAGCAGTGAGGGGGGGTGCAGCAGTGAGGGGGGGTGCAGCAGTGAGGGGGGTGCAGCAGTGAGGGGAGGGTGCAGCAGTGAGGGGGGTGCAGCAGTGAGGGGGGGTGCAGCAGTGAGGGGGGGTGCAGCAGTGAGGGGGGTGCAGCAGTGAGGGGAGGGTGCAGCAGTGAGGGGGGTGCAGCAGTGAGGGGGGGTGCAGCAGTGAGGGGGGGTGCAGCAGTGAGGGGGGTGCAGCAGTGAGGGGAGGGTGCAGCAGTGAGGGGGGGTGCAGCAGTGAGGGGGGGTGCAGCAGTGAGGGGGGTGCAGCAGTGAGGGGAGGGTGCAGCAGTGAGGGGGGTGCAGCAGTGAGGGGGGGTGCAGCAGTGAGGGGGGGTGCAGCAGTGAGGGGGGTGCAGCAGTGAGGGGAGGGTGCAGCAGTGAGGGGGGTGCAGCAGTGAGGGGGGGTGCAGCAGTGAGGGGGGGTGCAGCAGTGAGGGGGGTGCAGCATTGAGGGGAGGGTGCAGCAGTGAGGGGAGGGTGCAGCAGTGAGGGGAGGGTGCAGCAGTGAGGGGGGGTGCAGCAGCGAGGGGGGGGTGCAGCAGTGAGGGGAGGGTGCAGCAGCGAGGGGGGTGCAGCAGCGAGGGGGGGGTGCAGCAGTGAGGGGGGGTGCGACAGTGAGGGGGGTGCAGCAGTGAGGGGGGTGCGACAGTGAGGGGGGTGCAGCAGCGAGGGGGGGTGCAGCAGTGAGGGGGGGGGTGCAGCAGTGAGGGGGGGTGCAGCAGTGAGGGGGGTGCGACAGTGAGGGGGGTGCAGCAGTGAGGGGAGGGTGCAGCAGTGAGGGGGGTGCGACAGTGAGGGGGGGTGCAGCAGTGAGGGGGGTGCGACAGTGACGGGGGGTGCAGCAGTGAGGGGGGTGCGACAGTGAGGGGGGGTGCAGCAGTGAGGGGGGTGCAGCAGTGAGGGGGTTGCGACAGTGAGGGGAGGGTGCAGCAGTGAGGGGAGAGTGCAGCAGTGAGGGGGGTGCAGCAGTGAGGGGGGTGCAGCAGTGAGGGGGGTGCAGCAGTGAGGGGGGTGCGGCAGTGAGGGGAGGGTGCAGCAGTGAGGGGGGTGCAGCAGTGAGGGGGGTGCAGCAGTGAGGGGGGTGCAGCAGTGAGGGGGGTGCAGCAGTGAGGGGGGTGCAGCAGTGAGGGGGGTGCGGCAGTGAGGGGGGTGCGACAGTGAGGGGAGGGTGCAGCATTGAGGGGAGAGTGCAGCAGCGAGGGGGGTGCAGCAGTGAGGGGAGTGCAGCAGTGAGGGGGGGTGCAGCAGTGAGGGGAGTGCAGCAGTGAGGGGAGTGCAGCAGCGAGGGGGGTGCAGCAGTGAGGGGGGGTGCAGCAGTGAGGGGGGGTGCAGCAGTGAGGGGGGGGGTGCAGCAGCGAGGGGGGTGCAGCAGTGAGGGGGGGGTGCAGCAGTGAGGGGGGGTGCAGCAGTGAGGGGGGGTGCAGCAGCGAGGGGGGTGCAGCAGCGAGGGGGGGTGCAGCAGTGAGGGGGGGTGCAGCAGTGAGGGGGGGGGTGCAGCAGTGAGGGGGGGGTGCAGCAGTGAGGGGGGTGCAGCAGTGAGGGGGGTGCAGCAGCGAGGGGGGGTGCAGCAGTGAGGGGGGTGCAGCAGTGAGCAGGGTGCAGCAGTGAGGGGGGTGCAGCAGCGAGGGGGGGTGCAGCAGCGAGGGGGGGGTGCAGCAGTGAGGGGGGTGCAGCAGCGAGGGGGGGTGCAGCAGTGAGGGGGGTGCAGCAGTGAGGGGGGGTGCAGCAGCGAGGGGGGGTGCAGCAGTGAGGGGGGTGCAGCAGTGAGGGGGGGTGTCACATTTTCTTTCAGATGAGATATTGCCTGTTGAGGCGAATGGATAAGATTCCATGGCATTATTCACCTGATCTCCTGGCCAATGTTGCTTCCTGAATCAACACCACAAAACACAGGTCATCCATCTTTGCTGTGTGTAAATTGACAGCTGCGTTTAAATGACAATAATGACTGGCCACCGAAAGTAATTCATTGGCTCTGAAGCACTGTCGAATGTCCTAACGATAATATAAGGAGCCGTATTCTTTTTTTTGTTGACCAGTTTCTGGTTGATTCGATGCCTGGACACAATGGTGTGTGTGTAAGAGCACAAGAAAGCAGAGAACCAAACCCTGCCACTCGGGCCATTAAACCAATTCTAACCACCCAATTAATCTCCTCCCACAGCCCAGGGACGCTGTGCCCTATCAGGGATGCTCTACTACAACGACAACAACTTGCATTTAATGTAGTAAAACATCCCACAGGAGCGATTATCAAACAAAATTTGACACCCAGCCACTTAAGGAGATATTAGGACAGGAGACAGGTAGGTTTAAAGGAGCATCTTAAAGGAGGAGAGAGAGGTAGAGAGGTGGAGAGGGAGGGAATTCAGAGCTTTGGGCCGAGGCAGCTGAAGGCACGGCCGCCAATGATGGGGCGAAGGAAATCGGGGATGCGCAAGAGGTCAGAATTGGAGGGGCGCAGAGATCTCGGAGGGTTGTAAGGCTGGTGGAGGTTACAGAGATAGGGAGGGGCGAGGCCATGGAGGGTTTTAAACACAAGGATGAAAATTTGAAATTCGAGGTGTTTCTGGACTGGGAGCCAATGTCGGTCAGCGAGCACAGGGGTGATGCGTGAAAGAGTTCGGATACGACAGCAGAGTTTTGGATGAAATTAAGTTTACGGAGGGTGGAAGATGGGAGGCCGGCCAGGAGAGCATTGGAATAGTCGAGCCTAGAGGTTACAAAAGCATCGTTGAGGGTTTCAGCAGCTGATGAGCTGAAGCAGAGGTGGAGACGGGTGATATTACGGAGGTAGAAGTAGGCGGTCTTGGTGATGGAGAGGATATGTGGTCAGAAGCTCATCTCAGAGTCAAATAGGATTTCAAGGTTGCGAACGGTCTGGTTCAGCCTCAGACAGTGGCCGGGGAGAGGGATGGAGTCAGTGACTATGGAACGGAGTTTGTGGCAGGGACCAAAGGCAATGGCTTCGGTCTTCCCAATAACTAGTTGGAAGAAATATCTGGATGTTGGATAACCAGCGTGACAAATCAGATGCAGAGGAGGGGTCGAGAGAGGTGGTGGTGAGGTAGAGCTGGGTTTTGTCAGCGAACATGTGGAACCTGACGTCGTGTTTTCGGATGATGTCACTGAGGAGCAGCATGTAGATGAGAAACAGGAGGGGGCCAAGGATAGATCCTTGGGGGACTCCAGGGGTAATGTTGCGGGAGTGGGAAGAGAAGCCATTGCAGGTGATTCTCTGGCTACGACTGGAAAGATAAGAATGGAGCCAGGCGAGGGCAGTCCCTCCCAGCTGGACGACGGAGGAGAGGCGTTGGAGGAGGATGGTGTGGTCAACCGTGTCAAAGGCTGCAGACAGGTCGAGAAGGATGAGGAGGGAGAGTTTACCATCGTCACAGTCACACAGGATGTCATTTGTGACTTTGATAAGGGCCGTTTCAGTACTGTGGCAGGAGCGGAAACCTGATTGGAAGGATTCAAACATGGAGTTGTGGGAAAGATGGGCAGGGATTTGAGAGGCGACAACATGCTCAAGGACTTTGGGGAGGAAAGGGAGGTTGGAGATGGGGCGGTGGTTTGCAAGGACAGAGGGGTCAAGGGCGGGTTTTTGAGGAGGGGGGGTGATGATGGCAGATTTGAAGGGGAGGGGGACAGTACCTGAGGAGAGAGCACTACAGATAAAGGGAAAACTAAAAGATGTAAAATAATTAAATCAGGAGAGAGAAATAAGAAACATGTGAGAAAAAAATTAGAGCAGAAGGACAGGTTAGGGTGTGTGGCCCAATTAAGCGTTCTTTATCCAAGCGCACAAAGTATAAGGAACAAATTGAATGAATTGCAGGCATAAATTCAACTTAGAGGGTATGACATGATAGCCATCACTGAGACATGGCTGGCAATTGAATATTCCAGGTTATAAGGTCTATAGGAAGGATAGGGAAACTGGTAGAGGGGGAGGAGTCGCCTTAGTGATTAAGGATGAAATTACTTCAATGATAAGAAAGGATATAATGAGAGGTAAGCAGGCAGTGGAGACTTTATGGGTAGAATTAACAAATAGAAAAGGATTTAAGACTGTGGTGGGAGTTGTGTATCGGCCCCTTGGTAGCAGCTGTGAAGTGGCAGAATGTATAAATGCAGAGATTAGACAAGCATGTCACAAAGGCGGAGTGGTTTTAATGGGGAATTTTAACTTACTATAGATTGGGATAAGCAGACGAGCTCATGTCAGAAAGGTATCGAATTTCTTGTGTGTTCAGGACAGCTTTCTGCAACAATATGTGCAAGAACCAACAAGGGGGCAGGCCATATTAGATTTAATAATGAGTAATGAGCCAGATTTACTGAACAGCCTAACCGTCCGTGAACATTTATCTAATAGCGATCACAATATGATCAAGTTCAGTGTTGTGTTTGAAAGGGAGAAACCCGTAACAGCTGAGATTCTAAATTTAGGTAAGGCCAACTCCAACAGGATTAAACAGAGACTGTCCACAGTAAACTGGGCAAATCTGTTAATGGGTAAAATGACTGATGATCAGTGGGAGGTGTTCAAAAAGAATTTAACGTGATACAGAACCAGTTTATACCCCTAAGGGCCAAGCTCTCCATTTGCCAAATAAAACAGCCAAGGATGACAAAAGAGGTAAGGGACAACATAAAACTAAAAGAAAAAGCATACAAAAATGCAAAAAATAGCACAGATCCTGGTGACTGGGAGAGATACAAAGAACAATAAAGGGTGACAAAACAGATAGTAAGAGCTACAAAAAGGGAGTATGAAAAGAATTGCAAGGGATATCAAAATCAACACAAAACATTTTTACAATTATATTAGGAAAAAGAGGGTGGTCAAGAGCAATGTGGGCCCCTTAAAAACTGATAATGGTGAGATTGTAAATGAAAATAAGGAAATGGCGGACATGTTAAATAATTACTGTGTGTCGGTATTTACAGTAGAGGAAGAGGATAGCCTGCCGGACAGCCCAAGGAAACTAATTTTGAATCAGGGATGGGGACTCCCCATAATTAATGTAAGCAAATTAACAGTAATGAAGAAAATAATGGCACTAAAGAGTGACAAATCCCCAGGACCAGGTGGTTTCCATCCCAGGGTTTTAAATGAAGTAAGTGAGAACATTGCAGAAACCCTAACTGTAATCTTTCAAAGTTCTCTCAATTCAGGAACCGTTCCTTTAGATTGGAAAATTGCACATCACTCCGCTATATAAGAAAGGGAGAGAGGGAAACCAGGGAATTATAGGCCAGTTAGCCTAACATCTGTTGTCAGGAAATTACTAGAGTCTATAATTAAGGATAGAGTGACTGAACACCTTGAAAATTTTCAGCTGATCAGAGAGAGCCAGCATGGACTTGTAAAGGGGAGGTCATGCCTGAGGGAACTGATTTGATTTTTTGAAGAGGTGACTAAAGTAGTGGACAAGGGAATGTCTATGGATGTTGTTTATGTGGACTTCCAGAAGGCATTCGATAAAGTCCCTCATAAGAGACTGTTAGCTAAAGTTGAAGCTCATGGAATTGAGGGCAAATTATTGACCTGGTTCGGAAATTGGCTGAGCGGCAGGAGAGAGAGAGTGGGGATAATGGGCAGGTACTCAAATTGGCAGGATGTGACTAGTGGTGTCCCACAGGGATTGGTGTTCGGGCCTCAATTATTCACTGTATTTATTAACAACTTAGATGATGGTGTAGGGAGCCACATATCCAAGTTTGTCGATGTCTCAAAGATAGGCAGCATTGTAAGCAGTGTAGATGGAAGCATAAAATTACAGAGAGATATTAATAGATTAAGTGAATGGGCAAAACTGTGGCAAATGGATTTCAGTGTAGGCAAGTGTGAGGTCATCCACTTTGGACCTAAAAAGGATAAGATCAGAGTACTTTCTAAATGGTGAAAAGCTTGAACCGGTGGAGGTCCAAAGAGACTTAGGGATCCATGTACATAGATCATTAAAATGTCATGGACAGGTACAGAAAATAATCAAAAAACTCTAATGGAATGCTGACCTTTATATCTAGAGGGCTAGAATACAAGGGGGTAGAAGTTATGCTACAGCTATACAAAGCCCTGGTTAGACCACACCTGGAGCACTGTGTTCAGTTCTGGGCACCGCACCTTCCCTGGTATTTAGGAGATTAAGGGATGATTTGATCGAAGTTTTCAAGATATTAAGGGGATCTGATAGGATAGATAGAGAGAAACTATTTCCGCTGGTTGGGGAGTCTAGGACTAGGGGACATAGCCTAAAAATTATACCCAGCACTTTCAGGAGTAAAGTTGGGGAACACTTCTATACGCAAAGGGTGGTAGAAGTTTGGAACTCTCTTCTGCAAAAGGCAGTTGATGCTAGCTCAATTGTTCATTTTAAATCTGAGATTGATGGCTAACGAAAGGTTTTAAGGAATATGGGGCTAAGGCGGGTATATGGAGTTAGGTCACAGATCAACCATGATCTCATTGAATGGCGGAACAGGCTCGAGGGGCAGAATGGCCTAATCCTTTTCCTATGTTCCTAGTGACATGGAAGACTATGAGTTCCTTACACTTGTTGTTTGAGGTGAGGGTGGAGGAGGTAGGGGAGAGGGGTTTAAGAAGATGATTTGTGGTGAAGAGAAGCTGGGGGTTATCTTTGCATTCCAGGATGATCCTGGAATAGTGAGCAGTTTTGGCAGAGGAGAGCAGGACCCGATGATGCTTTGCGTGGTCCAGCCAGATCTGGCGATGAATGGCGAAACCAATTGTCCGCTATAAACATTCAAGTTTGCATCCCTGGACTTAAGGGAGCGGAGATGAGGGCCGTATCAGGGGGAATGACCAGGGTGAAAGAGAGTAATGGTTTTAATGGGGACAAAGGCATCAAATGTAGAGGTATGGGTATGATTGAGCAGATCGGTAGCTGCAGAAATATTTAATGTCATTCTATATCCGATGTAAAATGCCCTCTATCATGGACTTTACCCATCCATTTAATTACAGCACAGAAGGAAGCCATTTGGCCCATTGAACCCCCCGTAGCCCTTCAGTTTTTTTCTCTTCAAGTTCTTATCCAATTCCCTTTTGAAAGCCACAATTGAATCTGCCTCCACCACCCCCTCGGGCAGTACATTCCAGATCATAACCACTTGTGGTGTAAAAAGTGTGTTTCCTTATGTTGCCTTTGGTTCTTTTGCCAATCACCTTAAATCTATGCCCTCTGGTTCTAGACCCTTCTGCCAACGGGAACAGTTTCTCTCTATCTACTCTGTCTAGACCCTTCATGATTTTGAACACCTCTATTAAATCTTCTCTCAACCTTCTCTGCTCTAAGGAGAACAATCCCAGCTTCTCCAGTCTATTCACGTAATATAAGAACAAGAAGCAGGAGTAGGCCATACGGCCCCTCGAGCCTGCTCTGCCATTCAATAAGATCATGGCTGATCTTCGACCTCAACTCCACTTTCCCGCCCGATCCCCATATCCCTCGATTCCCCAAATATACTCAGCCTTGAATATACTCAACGACTGAGCATCCACAGCCCTTTGGGGTACAGAATTACGAAGATTCACAACTCTCTGAGTGAAGAAATTCCTCCTAATTTCAGTCCCAAATGTCCGACTCCTTATCCTGAGACTATGCCCCTTAGTTCTAGACTCTCCAGCCAGGGAAAACAACCTCTCAGCATCTACCCTGTCAAGCACCCTCATAATCTTATATGTTTCAATGAGATCACCTCTCATTCTTCTAAACTCCAGAGAGAATAGGCCCATTCTACTCAATCTCTCCTCATAGGACAACCCTCTTATCCCAGGAATTAATCTAGTGAACCTTTGTTGCACCGCCTCTAAGGCAAGTATATCCTTCCTTAGATAAGGAGACCAAAACTGCACACGGTACTCCAAGGTGAGGTCCCACTAAAGCCCTGTACAAATGTAGTAAGACTTCCTTACTCTTGTACTCCAACCGCCTTGCAATAAAGGCCAACATGCCATTTGCTTTCCTAATTGCTTGCTGTACCTGCATGCTAACTTTATGTGTCTCTTGACAAGGACACCCAAATCTCTCTGAACACCAACATTTAATAGTTTCTCACCATTTAAAAAATATTCTGTTTTTCTATTCTTCCTACCAAAGTGAATAATCTCACATTTCCCCACATTATACTCCATCTGCCACCTTCTTGCCCACTCACTTAACCTGTCTATATTTCTTTGCAGACTCTTTGTGTCCTCCTCACTGCTTACTTTCCCATCTAGCTTTGTATCGTCAACAAACTTGGATACATTACACTTGGTCTCTTCATCTAAGTCATTAATATAAATTGTAAATAGCTGAGGCCCAAGCACTGATCCTTACGGCACCCCACTAGTTACAGCCTGCCAACCTGAGAATGACCTGTTTATCCCTACTCTCTGTTTTCTGTCCGTTAACGAATCCTCTATCCATGCTAATATATTACCCCCAATCCCATGAGCCCTTACCTTGTGTAATAACCTTTTATGTAGCACCTTATCAAATGCCTTTTGAAAATCCAAATGTACTACATCCACTGGTTCCCCTTTATCTACCCTGCTAGTTACATCCTCAAAAAACTCTAATAAATTTGTCAAACACGATTTCCATTTCATAAAACCGTGTTGACTCTGCCTAATCATATTATGATTTTCTAAGTGCCCTGTTACCACTTCCTTAATAATGGATTCCACCATTTTCCCAACAACCAATGTCAGGCAAACTGGCCTTTAGTTCCCTGCTTTCTCCCTCCCTCCTTTCTTGAATAGCGGGGTAACATTTGCTACCTTCCAGCCCACTGGGACCATTCCAGAATCTAGAGAATTTTGGAAGATCACAACCAATGTATAAATGTTGATTTCAATAACTTCAGATCATAACCATTGCTCCCAGTTTTTCGGTCAGCTGGTGCTGGTAATGGTTCACCTGATGCCATTTACAGCTACTCCTGATCAATCTTTTGTTTCTTTACCTGTCCCATTCCCCCCCTCCGTGTCTTGCACCATCATCCCTATCGTTATTTAATCACTCCTGCTCTCCACCCTCTCAGAGAACCTTCCCTTTTGTTAATTTCCTCCCCTCCCTCCCCCCTTTCCCTGGCTCTGTCTTTGCTTAAAAACTTTAATTCTTTTAACATCATCCAGTTCTGACGAAAGGTCTTCGACCTGAAACATTAACTCTGTTCCTTTCTCCACAGACGCTGCCTCACTTGCTGAGCTTCTCCAGCATTTTCTGTTTTTATTTCAGATTTCCAGCATCCACAATATTTTGCTTTTGAATATAGAAAGTTCAAAGGGGAAGTGAAAAAGGAAATAAGAGGGGCAAAGACTGGCAGCTAACAGAAAAGGGAATTCAAAAGTCTTTGATAGGCACGTAAACAGTAAACGGGCAGTAAGAGGAGGGGTGGGGCCGATTAGGGACCAAAAAGGAGATCTACACATGGAGGCAGAGGGCATGGCTGAGGTACTAAATGAGTACTTTGCATCTGTCTTTACCAAGGAACAAGATGCTGCCAGAGTCTCAGTAAAGGAAGATATAGTTGAGATACTGGATGGGCTAAAAATTGATAAAGAGGAGGTACTAGAAAGGCTGGCTGTACTTAAAGTAGATTACTCACCCAGTCCGGATGGGATGCATCCTAGGTTGCTGAGGGAAGTAAGGGTGGAAATTGCGGAGGTACTGGCCATAATCATCCAATCATCCTTAGATACGGGGATGGTGCCAGAGGACTGGAGAATTGCAAATGTTACACCCTTGTTCAAAAAAGGGTGTAAGGATAAACCCAGCAACTACAGGCCAGTCAGTTTAACCTCGGGGGTGGGGTAACTTTCAGAAACAATAATCCGGGACAGAATTAACAGTCACTTGGACGAGTGTGGATTGATTAGGGAAAGCCAGCACGGATTTGTTAAAAGCAAATCGTGTTTAACTAACCTGATAGGGTTTTTTGATGAAGTAACAGAGAGGGTAGATGAGGGCAATGCGGTTGATGTGGTGTATATGGACTTTCAAAAGTGCCGCATGGTAGGCCAAGATTGTGGCCCATGGAATAAAAAGGGCAGTAGCAACATGGGTACAGAATTGGCTAAGGGACAGGGAACAGAGAGTAGTGGTGAACGGTTGTTTTTCGGACTGGAGGGAGGTGTACAGTGGTGTTCCCAAGGGGTCAGTGCTGGGACCACTGCTTTTCTTGATATATATTAATGACTTGGACTTGGGTGTACAGGGCACAATTTCCAAATTTGCAGATGACACAAAACTTGGAAGTGTAGTAAACAGTGAGGAGGATAGTGATAGACTTCAAGAGGATATAGACAGGCTGGTGGAATGGGTAGACACATGGCAGGTGAAATTTAACGCAGAAAAATGCGAAGTGATACATTTCGGTAGGAAGAATGAGGAGAGGCAATGTAAACAGGAGGGCACAACTCTAAAAGGGGTACAGGAACAGAGAGACCTGGGGGTATATGTGCACAAATCGTTGAAGGTGCCAGGGCAGGTTGAGAAAGTGGTTAAAAAAGCATACGGGATCCTGGGCTTTATAAATAGAGGCATAGAGTACAAAAGCAAGGAAGTCATGATGAACCTTTATAAAACACGGGTTTGACCACAACTGGAGTATTGTGTCCATTTCTGGGCACCGCACTTCAGGAAAGATGTGAAGGCCTTAGAGAAGGTGCAGAAAAGATTTGCTGGAATTTTTTTTTATTCGTTCTTGGGATGTGGGCATCGTTGGCGAGGCCAGCATTTATTGCCCATCCCTAATTACCCTTGAGAAGGTGGTGGTGAGCCGCTGCCTTGAACCGCTGCAGTCCGTGTGGTGAAGGTTCTCCCACAGTGCTGTTAGGAAGGGAGTTCCAGGATTTTGACCCAGCGACGATGAAGGAACGGCGATATATTTCCAAGTCGGGATGGTGTGTGACTTGGAGGGGAACGTGCAGGTGGTGTTGTTCCCATGTACCTGCTGCTCTTGTCCTTCTAGGTGGTAGAGGTCGCGGGTTTGAGAGGTGCTGTCGAAGAAGCCTTGGCGAGTTGCTGCAGTGCATCCTGTGGATGGTACACACTGCAGCCACAGTGTGCCGGTGGTGAATGGAGTGAATGTTTAGGGTGGTGGATGGGGTGCCAATCAAGCGGGCTGCTTTGTCCTGGATGGTGTCGAGCTTCTTGAGTGTTGTTGGAGCTGCACTCATCCAGACAAGTGGAGAGTATTCCATCACACTCCTGACTTGTGCCTTGTAGATGGTGGAAAGGCTTTGCAGAGTCAGGAGGTGAGTCGCTCGCCGCAGAATACCCAGCCTCTGACCTGCTCTCGTAGCCACAGTATTTATGTGGCTGGTCCAATTAAGTTTCTGGTCAGTGGTGACCCCCAGGATGTTGATGGTGGGGGATTCGGCGATGATAATGCCATTGAATGTCATGGGGAGGTGGTTAGACTCTCTCTTGTTGGAGATTGTCATTGCCTGGCACTTATCTGGCACGAATGTTACTTGTCACTTATCAGCCCAAGCCTGGATGTTGTCCAGGTGTTGCTGCTTGCGGGCTCGTACTACTTCATTATTTGAGGGGTTGCGAATGGAACTGAACACTGTGCAATCATCAGCGAACATCCCCATTTCTGTCCTTATGGTGGAGGGAAGGTCATTGATGAAGCAGCTGAAGATGGTTGGGCCTAGGACACTATCCTGAGGAACTCCTGCAGCAATGACCTGGGGCTGAGATGATTGACCTCCAACAACCACCATCATCTTCCTTTGTGCTAAATATGACAGCAGTCACTGGAGAGTTTTCCCCGATTCCCATTGACTTCAATTTTACTAGGGCTCCTTGGTGCCACACTCGGTCAAATACTGGCTTGATGTCAAGGGCAGTCACTCTCACCTCACCTCTGGAATTCAGCTCTTTTGTCCATGTTTGGACCAAGGCTGTAATGAGGTCTGGAGCCGAGTGGTCCTGGCGGAACCCAAACTGAGCATCGGTGAGCAGGTTATTGGTGAGTAAGTGTCGCTTGATAGCACTGTCGACGACACCTTCCATCACTTTGCTGATGATTGAGAGTAGACTGATGGGACGGTAATTGGCCGGATTGGATTTGTCCTGCTTTTTGTGGACAGGACATACCTGGGCAATTTTCCACATTGTCGGGTGGATGCCAGTGTTGTAGCTGTACTTGAACAGTTTGGCTAGAGGCGCAGCTAGTTCTGGAGCACAAGTTTTCAGCACTACAGCTGGGATGTTGTCGGGGCCCATAGCCTTTGTTGTATCCAGTGCACTCAGCCATTTCTTGATATCACGTGGAGTGAATCAAATTGGCTGAAGACTGACTTCTGTGATGGTGGGGATATCGGGAGGAGGCCGAGATGGATCATCCACTCGGCACTTCTGGCTGAAGATGGTTGCAAACGCTTCAGCCTTGTCTTTTGCGCTCACATGCTGGACTCCGCCATCATTGAGGATGGGGATGTTTGCAGAGCCTCCTCCTCCCGTTAGTTGTTTAATTGTCCACCACCATTCATGGCTGGATGTGGCAGGACTGCAGAGCTTTGATCTGATCCGTTGGTTGTGGAATCGCTTAGCTCTGTCTATAGCAAGTTGCTTCCGCTGTTGAGCATGCATGCAGTCCTGTGTTGTAGCTTCACCAGAATGATTCCAGCGATGAGGGATTTCAGTTACGTGGATAGACTGGAGAAGCTGGGCTTGTTCTTCTTTGAACAGAGAAGGTTTTCCTCATGTCACCTTTGGTTCTTTTGCCAATCACCTTAAATTTATGTCCTCTGGTTCTTGACCCTTCCGCCAATGGGAACAGTTTCTCTCTATCTACTCTGTCTCGACCCTTCATGATTTTGAATACCTCGATCAAATCTCCTCGCAACCTCCTCTGTTGCAAGGAGAACAACCCCAGCTTCTCCAGTCTATCCACGTAACTGAAGTCCCTCATCCCTGGAATAATTCCAGTAAATCTCTTCTGCACCCTCTCTGAGGCCATCACATCTTTCCTAAAGTGTGGTGCCCAGAACTGGACACAATACTCCAGTTGTGGCCCAACTAGTGTTTTATAAAGGTTCATCATGACTTCCTTGCTTTTGTACTCTGTGCCTCTATTTATAAAGCCCAGGATCCCATATGCTTTTTTAACCACTTTCTCAACCTGCCCTGCCACCTTCAACGATTTGTGCACATATACCCCCAGATCTCTCTGTTCCTGCACCCAATTTGGAATTGTGCCCTTTAGTTTTATATATTATAAATCATAATATGATTAGGCAGAGTCATCATGATTTTATGAAAGGGAAATCGTGTTTGACAAATTTATTAGAGTTTTTTGAGAATGTAACTAGCAGGGTAGATAAAGGGGAACCAGTGGATGTAGTATATTTGGATTTTCAAAAGGTATTCGATAAGATGCCACGAGAAAGGTTGTTACACAAGATTAGGGCTCATGGGGTTGGGGGTAATATATTAGCATGGATAGAGAATTGGTTAACGGACAGAAAACAGAGGAGAGATAAACGGGTCATTTTCAGGTTGGCAGGCTGTAACTAGTGGGGTGCCGCAGGGATCGGTGCTGGAGCCTCAGCTATTTACAATCTATATTAATGACTTGGATGAAGGGACCGAGTGTCATGCATCCAAGTTTGCTGACGATACAAAGCCAGGCAAGAAAGTAAACTGTGAGAAGGACACAAAGATCTGCAAAGGGATATGGACAGGTTAAGTGAGTGGGCAAGAAGGTGGCAGATGGAGTATAATGTGGGGAAATGTGAGGTTATTCACAACTCTTGGAGGGTTGTCGGGCTGGAGGGGGTTACAGAGATAGGGAGGGGCGAGGCCATGGAGGGACTTGAAAATAAGGATGAAAATTTTTAAATCAAGGTGTTCCCGGATTGGGAGCCAATGTAGGTCAGCGAGCACAGGGGTGATGGGTGAATGTGACTTGGTATGAGTTAGGATATGGGCAGCAGAGTTTTGGGTGAGCTCAGATTGTTGGAGGGTGGAAGATGCGAAGAATACAGAGTAAAGCTCCCTCTACACTGTCCCATCAAACACTCCCAGGGCAGGTACAGCACGGGTTAGATACAGAGTAAAGCTCCCTCTACACTGTCCCATCAAACACTCCCAGGGCAGGTACAGGGTTAGATACAGAGTAAAGCTCCCTCTACACTGTCCCATCAAACACTCCCAGGGCAGGTACAGCACGGGTTAGATACAGAGTAAAGCTCCCTCTACACTGTCCCATCAAACACTCCCAGGGCAGGTACAGCACGGGTTAGATACAGAGTAAAGCTCCCTCTACACTGTCCCATCAAACACTCCCAGGGCAGGTACAGCACGGGTTAGATACAGAGTAAAGCTCCCTCTACACTGTCCCATCAAACACTCCCAGGGCAGGTACAGCACGGGTTAGATACAGAGTAAAGCTCCCTCTACACTGTCCCATCAAACACTCCCAGGGCAGGTACAGCACGGGTTAGATACAGAGTAAAGCTCCCTCTACACTGTCCCATCAAACACTCCCAGGGCAGGTACAGCACGGGTTAGATACAGAGTAAAGCTCCCTCTACACTGTCCCATCAAACACTCCCAGGGCAGGTACAGCACGGGTTAGATACAGAGTAAAGCTCCCTCTACACTGTCCCATCAAACACTCCCAGGGCAGGTACAGCACGGGTTAGATACAGAGTAAAGCTCCCTCTACACTGTCCCATCAAACACTCCCAGGGCAGGTACAGCACGGGTTAGATACAGAGTAAAGCTCCCTCTACACCGTCCCATCAAACACTCCCAGGGCAAGTACAGCACGGGTTAGATACAGAGTAAAGCTCCCTCTGCACTATCCCATCAAACACTCCCAGGGCAAGTACAGCACGGGTTAGATACAGAGTAAAGCTCCCTCTACACTGTCCCATCAAACACTCCCAGGGCAAGTACAGCACGGGTTAGATACAGAGTAAAGCTCCCTCTACACCGTCCCATCAAACACTCCCAGGGCAGGTACAGCACGGGTTAGATACAGAGTAAAGCTCCCTCTACACTGTCCCATCAAACATTCCCAGGGCAGGTACAGCACGGGTTAGATACAGAGTAAAGCTCCCTCTACACTGTCCCATCAAACACTCCCAGGGCAGGTACAGCACGGGTTAGATACAGAGTAAAGCTCCCTCCACACTGTCCCATCAAACACTCCCAGGGCAGGTACAGCACAGGTTAGATACAGAGTAAAGCTCCCTCTACACTGTCCCATCAAACACTCCCAGGGCAGGTACAGCATGGGTTAGATACAGAGTAAAGCTCCCTCTACACTGTCCCATCAAACATTCCCAGGGCAGGTACAGCACGGGTTAGATACAGAGTAAAGCTCCCTCTACACTGTCCCATCAAACACTCCCAGGGCAGGTACAGCACGGGTTAGATACAGAGTAAAGCTCCCTCCACACTGACCCATCAAACATTCCCAGGGCAGGTACAGCACGGGTTAGATACAGAGTAAAGCTCCCTCCACACTGTCCCATCAAACACTCCCAGGGCAGGTACAGCACAGGTTAGATACAGAGTAAAGCTCCCTCTACACTGTCCCATCAAACACTCCCAGGGCAGGTACAGCACGGGTTAGATACAGAGTAAAGCTCCCTCCACACTGTCCCATCAAACACTCCCAGGGCAGGTACAGCACGGGTTAGATACAGAGTAAAGCTCCCTCTACACTGTCCCATCAAACACTCCCAGGGCAGGTACAGCACGGGTTAGATACAGAGTAAAGCTCCCTCTACACTGTCCCATCAAACATTCCCAGGGCAGGTACAGCACAGGTTAGATACAGAGTAAAGCTCCCTCTGCACTGTCCCATCAAACATTCCCAGGGCAGGTACAGCACAGGTTAGATACAGAGTAAAGCTCCCTCTGCACTGTCCCATCAAACACTCCCAGGGCAGGTACAGCACAGGTTAGATACAGAGTAAAGCTCCCTCTGCACTGTCCCATCAAACATTCCCAGGGCAGGTACAGCACGGGTTAGATACAGAGTAAAGCTCCCTCTGCACTGTCCCATCAAACATTCCCAGGGCAGATACAGCACGGGTTAGATACAGAGTAAAGCTCCCTCTACACTGTCCCATCAAACACTCCCAGGGCAGGTACAGCACGGGTTAGATACAGAGTAAAGCTCCCTCTACACTGTCCCATCAAACACTCCCAGGGCAGGTACAGCACGGGTTAGATACAGAGTAAAGCTCCCTCTACACTGTCCCATCAAACACTCCCAGGGCAGGTACAGCACGGGTTAGATACAGAGTAAAGCTCCCTCTACACTGTCCCATCAAACACTCCCAGGGCAGGTACAGCACGGGTTAGATACAGAGTAAAGCTCCTTCTACACCGTCCCATCAAACATTCCCAGGGCAGGTACAGGGTTAGATACAGAGTAAAGCTCCCTCTACACTGTCCCATCAAACACTCCCAGGGCAGGTACAGCATGGGTTAGATACAGAGTAAAGCTCCCTCTACACTGTCCCATCAAACATTCCCAGGGCAGGTACAGGGTTAGATACAGAGTAAAGCTCCCTCTGCACTGTCCCATCAAACACTCCCAGGGCAGGTACAGCACGGGTTAGATACAGAGTAAAGCTCCCTCTACACTGTCCCATCAAACATTCCCAGGGCAGGTACAGCATGGGTTAGATACAGAGTAAAGCTCCCTCTACATCGTCCTGTTTCTCAGCCTCAGAAAACTGTACCAGTCCATTTTCTACACCAGTTGTCTGGTGCCTCTCAGTGAGTTTAGCTCTTTAATGAGCGCTGAACCGAGACCCTTTTGTTCTGTGGGTGCAGGTTTGCCAATGTTTGGATTGGCTCCTCCACTAATGTCGGGAGTAAGGGCAGCAATGGTCGGAGGGAGGGAGGGAAAATTGTAGGTTGCGTAACCCCCTCCCTCCGTCATCATCATCTGAAAATCTCGTCTCACAGCAGCTTGTGGTAGGGTGGTGGGGGTCTGGAACTCACTGCCTGAAAGAATGGTAGAGGCAGAAACCCTCATCACATTTTTAAAAGTACCTGGATGTGCACCTGAAGGCTGTGGGATTAGACTGAGTGGCACATTTTTGGCCAGCGCATACACGATAGGCCGAATGGCCTCCTTCTGTGCCGTAAATTTTCTATGATTCTATTCTATTCTATGTGGTTCCTGGCCTGGTAACCCACAGGGAGGTACACTGGTGATTGTTTGTTGGGCTGGCACCAGGAGAAATGACCGTGAATGCTGCCGGATTATGGTAAAAATCCAACTGGTTCACTGATGTCCTTCAGGGAAGTGAACCTGCCGTCCTCACCCGGTTTGGGCTGACACACGACTCCAGTCCCACCCTCAGTGATTGACTCCTAATGCCCAACTTTACCTTTTGAGGGCAACTATTGGAAGGCAATAAATGTTGTCTTACCAGCATGGCCTCCATCCTGAAAACAGATGAGCAAACATACGAGCTTGAGAAAGAAGAAGCCATGGGATAAGAACATAAGAAATAGGAGCAGGAGTTGGCCATCCGGCCCCTCGAGCCTGCTCCGCCATTCAACAAGATCATGCCTGATCTTCTACCTCAACGCCATTTTCCTGCACCATCCACATATTTCTTGATGCCTTTAATATCTAGAAATCTATCGATCTCTGTTTTGAATGTACTCAATGACCGAGCCTCCTCAGCCCTCTGGGGTAGAGAATTCCAAAGATTCACCACGCTCAGAAGAAATTTCTCCTCATCTCAGTCCTAAATGGCCGACCCCTTATTCCGAGACTGTGACCCCTGGTTCTAGATTCCCCAGCCAAGGGAAACATCCTCCCTGCATCTACCCTGTCGAGCCCTGTAAGAATTTTGTATGTTTCAATGAGATCACCTCTCATTCTTCTAAACTCTAGAGAATACAGGCCTAGTCTACTCAATCTCTCCTCATATGACAATCCTGCCATCTCAGGAATCAGTCTGGTGAATCTTTGTTGCACTCGCTCTATGGCAAGTATATCCTTTCTTAGGTAAGGAGACCAAAATTGTACTCAATACTCCAGGTGAGGTCTCACCAAGGCCCTGTATAATTGCAGTAAGACATCTTTACTCCTGTACTCAAATCCTCTTGTAATAAAGGCCAACATATCATTTGCCTTCCTAATTGCTTGCTGCACCTGCATGTTTGCTTTCAGTGACTCATGTACAAGGACACCCAGGTCCCTTTGGACATCAACATTTCCCAATCTCTCACCATTTAAAAAATACTCTGCATTTCTGTTTTTCCTACCAAAGTGGATAACTTGACATTTTTCAAATTATATTCCATCTGCCATGTTCTTGCCCACTCACTTAGCCTGTCTATATCCCCTCGAAGCCTCTTTGCATCCTCCTCACATCTCACATTCCCACCTAGTTTTGTGACATCAGCAAACTTGGAAATATTACATTTGGTTCCCTCATTCAAATCATTGATATAGATTGTGAATAGCTGGGGCCCAAGCACTGATCCCTGCGGTACCCCACTAGTCTGCCAACCTGAAATTTATTCCTACTCTCTGTTTTCTGTCTGTTAACCAATTCTCAATCCAGGCCATGATCATAGCATCATAGTTGGTGCAGCATTGGAGGAGGCCATTCGGCCCATTGTGCCTGTGCTGGCTCTTTGAAAGAGCTATCCAATTAGTTCCATTCTCCTGCTCTTTCCCCATAGTCCTGTAAATTTTTTCCCTGCAAGTATTTATCCAATTCCCTTTTGAAAGTTATCATTGAATCTGCTTCCACCACCCTTTCAGGCAGCGCATTCCAGATCATCACAACTCACTGTGTAAAAAAATGTTTCCTCATGTCGCCTCTGGTTCTTTTGCCGATCACCTTAAATCTGTGTCCTCTGGTTACCGACCCTTCTGCCACTGGAAATAGTTTCTTCTTATTTACTCTATCAAAATCGTTCTTGATTTTGAACACCTCTATCAAATCTCCCCTTAACCTTCTCTGTTCTAAGGAGAACAACCCCAGCTTCTCCAGTCTCTCCACATAACTGAAGTCCCTCATCCCTGGAACCATTCTAGTAAATCTCCTCTGCACCCTCTCTAAGGCCTTCACATCCTTCCTAAAGTGTGGTGCCCAGAACTGAACACAATACTCCAGCTGAGGCCTAACCAGTATTTTATAAAGGTTTAGAATACATTCCTTGCTTTTGTACTCTATGCCTCTATTAATAAAGCCCAGGATCCCATATGCTTTTTATGCCTTCTCAACTTGTCCTGCCACCTTCAAAGATTTGTGGACATATACCCCCAGGTCTCTCTGTTCCTGCACTCCCTTTAAAATTGTACCATTTAGTTTATATTGCCTCTCCTCATTCTTCCTGCCAAAATGCATCACTTCACATTTCATCTGCCATGTGTCTGCCCATTTCACCAGTCTCTCTATGTCCTCCTGAAGTCTGTTACTATCCTCCACATTGTTTACTACATTTCAGAGTTTGGTGTCATCTGCAAGACCCACAGCAATGTGGTTGATTCTTAATCGCCCCCTGAGATGGCCTAGCAAGCCACTCAGTTGTCACGAGGGCGGCTCACCACCACCTTCTCAAGGGCAATTAGGGATGGGCAATAAATGCCGGCCTTGCCAGCGATGCCCACATCCCATGAACGAATTTTTTAAAAATTTGAAATTATACCCAAGTCCAGGTCATTAATATATATCAAAAGGAGCAGTGGTCTTAATACTGACCCCTGGGGAACACCACTGTATACTTCCCTACTCTCTGCTTTCTGTCCCTTAGCCAATTCCGTATCTACGCTGCCACTGTCCCTTTAATCCCATGGGCTTTAATTTTGCTAACAAGTCTATTATGTGGAACTTTGTCAAAGGCCTTTTGAAAGTCCATCTACACAATATCAACCACACTACCCTCATCAACCCTCTCCGTTACTTCATCAAAGGATGGAGCTGATTTTGACCTCAGAGATGAACAGTGCTGGCTGGGCGAGGAACAGGGAGGGTAGGGTGGGTGGGTGAACGGTGCCGGGTGGGTGAGGTTCGGGGGAGGGGGTGGGTGAACGGTGCCGGGTGGGTGAGGTTCGGGGGAGGGGGTGGGTGAACGGTGCGGGGTGGGTGAGGTTCGGGGGAGGGGGTGGGTGAACGGTGCCGGGTGGGGGAGGTTCGGGGGAGGGGGTGGGTGAACGGTGCGGGGTGGGTGAGGTTCGGGGGAGGGGGTGGGTGAACGGTGCGGGGTGGGTGAGGTTCGGGGGAGGGGGTGGGTGAACGGTGCCGGGTGGGTGAGGTTCGGGGGAGGGGATGGGTGAACGGTGCCGGGTGGGTGAGGTTCGGGGGAGGGGGTGGGTGAACGGTGCCGGGTGGGTGAGGTTCGGGGGAGGGGGTGGGTGAACGGTGCGGGGTGGGTGAGGTTCGGGGGAGGGGTGGGTGAACGGTGCTGGGTGGGTGAGGTTCGGGGGAGGGGGTGGGTGAACGATGCTGTGTGGGTGAGGTTCGGGGGAGGGGGTGGGTGAACGGTGCCGGGTGGGTGAGGTTCGGGGGAGGGGGTGGGTGAACGGTGCCGGGTGGGTGAGGTTCGGGGGAGGGGGTGGGTGAACGGTGCGGGGTGGGTGAGGTTCGGGGGAGGGGGTGGGTGAACGGTGCGGGGTGGGTGAGGTTCGGGGGAGGGGGTGGGTGAACGGTGCCGGGTGGGTGAGGTTCGGGGGAGGGGGTGGGTGAACAGCGCTGTGTGGGTGAGGTTCGGGGGAGGGGGTGGGTGAACGGTGCCGGGTGGGTGAGGTTCGGGGGAGGGGGTGGGTGAACAGTGCTGTGTGGGTGAGGTTCGGGGGAGGGGGTGGGTGAACGGTGCTGGGTGGGTGAGGTTCGGGGGAGGGGGTGGGTGAGGTTCGGGGGAGGGTGAACGGTGCTGGGTGGATGAGGTTCGGGGGAGGGGGTGGGTGAACGGTGCGGGGTGGGTGAGGTTCGGGGGAGGGGGTGGGTGAGGTTCGGGGGAGGGTGAACGGTGCTGGGTGGATGAGGTTCGGGGGAGGGGGTGGGTGAACGGTGCGGGGTGGGTGAGGTTCGGGGGAGGGGGTGGGTGAACAGTGCTGTGTGGTGAGGTTCGGGGGAGGGAGTGGGTGAACGGTGCTGGGTGGGTGAGGTTCGGGGGAGGGGGTGGGTGAGGTTCGGGGGAGGCGGGATGGTCGGTGAATGAACAGTGATTGTTGCTCCATTTAAACTGACTCCATTCCTTTCTGTCAGCAGGCAACAGGCGAGTCCACGGTTGGCCGATGTGATCTTAGCGAGAGGGCCCAGGCTGACTGTGTACTCCAGGTATATCGAGCAATTTGAGAGTAACCTGGCACTCCTGGATCAATACTGCTGCAAGTCGCCAGAGTTTTCCGCAGCACTCCAGGAGTTTGAGGTAACCCTCTGTGAATTGTACCCGCAGTGTTTGGGGCGGGGGAGGTTATGATTCAATCAAATCATCAAAAACGTTAGCTGTTTTAACAGCATTTTCAACCTTACTCACCAATAACCTGCTCACCGATGCTCAGTTTGGGTTCCGCCAGGACCACTCGGCTCCAGACCTCATTACAGCGTTGGTCCAAACATGGCCAAAAGAGTTGAATTCCAGAGGTGAGGTGAGAGTGACTGCCCTTGACATCAAGACAGCATTTGACCGAGTGTGGGATCAAGGAGCCCTAGTAAAATTGAAGTCAATGGGAATCAGGGGGAAAACTCTCCAGTGGCTGGAGTCATACCGAGCACAAAGGAAGATGGTAGTGGTTGTTGGAGGCCAATCATCTCAGCCCCAGGACATTGCTGCAGGAGTTCCTCAGGGTTGTGTCCCAGGCCCAACCATCTTCTGCTGCTTCATCAATGACCTTCCCTCCATCATAAGGTCAGAAATGGGCATGTTCGCTGATGATTGCACAGTGTTCAGTTCCATTCGCAACCCCTCAGATAATGAAGCAGTCCGAGCCCGCGTGCAGCAAGACCTGGACAACATCCAGGCTTGGGCTCATAAGTGGCAAGTAACATTCACGCCAGACAAGTGCCAGGCAATGACCATCTCCAACAAGAGAGAGTCTAACCACCTCCCCTTGACATTCAACGGCATTATCATCGCCGAATCCCCACCATCAACAACATGGGGGTCACCATTGACCAGAAACTTAACCGGACCAGCCATATAAACACTGTGGCTACGAGAGCAGGTCAGAGGCTGGGTATTCTGCGGCGAGTGACTCACCTCCTGACTCCCCAAAGCCTTTCCACCATCTACAAGGCACAAGTCAGGAGTGTGATGGAATATTCTCCACTTGCCTGGATGAGTGCAGCTCCAACAACACTCAAGAAACTCGACACCATCCAGGACAAAGCAGCCCGCTTGATTAGCACCCCATCCACCATCCTAAACATTCACTCCCTTCACCACCGGCGCACCGTGGCTGCAGTGTGTACCATCCACAGGATGCACTGCAGCAACTCGCCAAGGCTTCTTCGACAGCACCTCCCAAACTCATGACCTCTACCACCTAGAAGGACAAGAGCAGCAGACACATGGGAACACCACCACCTGCACATTCCCCTCCAAGTCACACACCATCCCGACTTGGAAATATATCGCCGTTCCTTCATTGTCGCTGGGTCAAAATCCTGGAGCTCCCTTCCTAACAGCACTGTGGGAGAACCTTCACCACATGGACTGCAGCAGTTCAAGAAGGCGGCTCATCACCACCTTCTCAAGGGCAATTAGGGATGGGCAATAAATGCCGGCCTCGCCAGTGACGCCCACATCCCATGAATGAATAATAAAAAACTGAAATAGGATCCTTGCAGACTAAGGAATTCTGTAGTAGAATCCTTATTGAATAACAGGAAGATTGTAACACAGACCAACAGGAATATTGTAATCAAATTCTTACAAACAAGAATACTGTAATGGAATCGTTGCAGATGAACTGGAATATTGTCATAGGATCCTTGCAGACTAACAGGAATACTGTAATATAATCCCCAGATGTTAGTGAGGAGGACTTTGCAGGGTCAAATGGGCTTGGTTTGCCTTTGTCGTGTCCAGTGCCAGGTGGTCCGTCCGGTTTTATTCTTATGACTTTTTGTAGCGAGATAGTACAACTGAGTGTCTTGCTAGGCCATTTCAGAGGGCGATTCAGAATCAACCACATTACTGTGTGTCTGGAGTCACATATAGGCCAGACCGGGTAAGGACGGCAGGTTTCCTTCCCTGGAGGACATTAGTGAACCAGATGGGTTTTTACGACAATCCGGTAGTTTAGTGGCCACCATTACTGATACTAGTATTTTAATTCCAGATTTTATTTAATTAATTGAATTTAAATTCCCCAGCTGCAGTGGCGTGATTTGAGCTCATGACTCCAGATTATTAGTCCAGTCCAGTCCAGTATTCCCGTTCATCTGTAAGGATTCTATTACCATATTCCTGCTAATCTGCATGCATTCTATTCCTGTATTCCAGTTAGATTGAATGGATTTGATTACAGTATTCCTGTTAGTCTGGAGTTAATGTATAAAGATTCTATTATAGCATTCCTCTTGGTTTGTAAGGATTCTATTACAATATTCCTGTTAACCTGTAAGGATACCATTACAGTAAGGGTTTTATTACAGTATTCCTGTTTGTAAGGATTCTATTACAATATTCCTATTGCTCTGTAAGGATTCTATAACAGTATTCCTGTTAATCTGCATGGATACTATTACAATATTCTTGCTAATCTGAAAGGATTGTGTTACATTATTCACATTAGCCAGTGTGGATTCTATTACAGTATTCCTGTTTATAAGGATTCTATTACAGTATTCCTGTTTATAAGGATTATATTACAGTATTCCTGTTGGTCTTTAAGGATTCTATTAAAGTTGTTAATCTGCAAGGATTCTATTACAGTATCAAAAGCAAGATACTGCAGATGTTGGAAATCTGAAATATAAACAGAAAATGCTGGAAACACTCAGCAAGTGAGGCAGCGTCTGTTGAGAAAGAAACAGAGTTAACGTTTCAGGTCGAAGACCTTTCGTCAGAACTGGAAGATGTTAAAAATTAAACAATTTTTAAGGAAGTACAGAGCCAGGGAAACGGGGGGAAGGAAGGGAGGGTAGGAAAAAACATCAAGCAGCTCTTACTCACCAATAACCTGCTCACCGATGCTCAGTTTGGGTTCCGCCAGGACCACTCGGCTCCAGACCTCATTACAGCCTTGGTCCAAACATGGACAAAAGAGCTGAATTCCAGAGGTGAGATGAGAGTGACTGTCCTTGACATCAAGGCAGCATTTGACCGAGTGTGGCACCAAGGAGCCCTAGTAAAACTGAAGTCAATGGGAATCAGGGGGAAAACTCTCCAGTGGCTGGAGTCATACCTAGCACAAAGGAAGATGGTAGTGGTTGTTGGAGGCCAATCATCTCAGTCCCAGGACACTGCTGCAGGAGATCCACAGAGCAGTGTCCTAGGCCCAACCATCTTCAGCTGCTTCATCAATGACCTTCCCTCCACCTCATGGTTAGAAGTGGGGCTGTTCGCTGATGATTGGCTGCAGTGTGTACCATCCACAGGATGCACTGCAGCAACTCGCCAAGGCTTCTTTGACAGCACCTCCCAAACCCGCGACCTCTACCACCTAAAAGGACAAGAGCAGCAGGCACATGGGAACAACACCACCTGCACGTTCCCCTCCAAGTCACACACCATCCCGACTTGGAAATACATCACCGTTCCTTCATCGTCGCTGGGTCAAAATCCTGGAACTCCCTTCCTAATAGCACTGTGGGAGAAGCTTCACCACATGGACTGCAGTGGTTCAAGAAGGCGGCTCACCACCACCTTCTCAAGGGCAATTAGGGATGGGCAATAAATGCTGTAAAAAAAAATTGTACAGATAATCTTCAAGTTTGCATCTCATAATTGCATCCCATTTTGCGTGGGATAGAGGTGAGAGCGATGGGTCTGAGGTTGCCTGCTTCTGATTCATCCCCCTTTTTGAATCTGGGCTGCTCTGTGGTATGTTTCCACTCTGCTGTACCTCCCCTCCAGTGACTTCTCCATGATGATTATCATTGACTCACAAATCTCCTCCCGAGTCTCCTTTAGTCCATTTGTCTCCTGGGACGTTTTGTTTTTGTAGCCTATCTGGGATTTTCATCACATTCATATCAAAGTCTTCAGTTTGTGTGGGTCCACTCTGTCTGGGGAGGGCGTGATGCTTCTGCCTTCACTTGTAAATACTTGGAGGAAATAGTCATTCGGAATGTTTGCTGTCTTGTGCTCATCCTCTGTTTTGATCTCATTTCTGTTTTAAGGCTCTCTCCTCTTCTCTGGCCTTAGTTGCATGGAAAGACCTTCTTAGTGTTATGTTTTTCATCTGCTGCTGTGCTTTTCTCGAGGTCTTTTCTGTGGTTCTTTGTCGTCAGATTAGTTTTAGATTGCTCTAATCAAGAGCTGGCACGGACAAGATGGGTCGAATGGCCTCCTGTGCATTAAATTTCTGTGAATTTATAGCCTCCCTTTACTCCTCTGATCACTCTTTTATCATGTTTTGCCTCATTCTTATATTTATCCTGGTGAACCACATCCATTTTCTTCCTGCAGCATCTTAGAGATAATTTTTCATCCTTATTTTACTTTTGATTTATTTAATTCATTTAGGGTCACATCTTTTCAGTCTGAGCTTACTGCTTTTGGAATGTATTTGTCCTGCCTGCTCAACATTATATCTTTACAATGTTCCACCTGCTCTCTACTGAAGTGCTGTTGAATGACCTCCCTCAATTAATTTATTGAAGTTATTACTTAATTCCTATGAAATTAGCCCTTTTAAAGTTATACCCTCTGCTTTTGGATTTTGCTAAATCCTAGTTCATGTTGAACTTGAGGGTTCTGTGGTTGCTATCCCCAAGGAGCCATGATATCCATTTTCTGAATTATGTTAAGGTCGTTTACAAATATCAGTAATACCTCTTATGGACTCTGATGCATTGGGTTAAGAAGCAGCCATGCATTACAGTTAGCAACTCTGACTTCAATCCACTTATGTTTTCCCAAATTAATATCAGGTTGATTGAAGTCTCCCTGTAAAATAACCTGCTTGTTCTCACACACCCTTACTATCTCTTCCTTCTTGTGCCCTCCTGTTAGTTTGATTTTTTTTCAAGTGAGTGGTTCATTTTCTATCTTTCTACCTCGCACAGGAACGACTTTTACCTTCCAGGTGTCCCTGACACATGGCTTCAACACCCCTTTCCTGTCCATTGTCCCCGTGTTGGCCTTGTCCTTGTCTCTAGTTTGAGGGTGTGCCTCTGAGTTTCTGTGTCCATTCCCACCTACTGACTACCTTCTCCCTGACATTCAGTCTTGTCTGGCATCCTATTCTCTCATGCCCTTTGCCCCACCTGTCTCCACCTGCTTAGTTTAACAGATTTATTACGGGGAGCGGGCAGGAAATTGGACATGAATTTAGATTTGAGGTTAGGATCAGATCAGCCATGATCTTATTGAATGGCGGAGCAGGCTCGAGGGGCCGATTGGCCTACTCCTGCTCCTATTTCTTATGCTCTTATTCTTCATTGCTGCCTCAAGGTTCCTCACAATCCCTCTGTCTCTACTTGGTTTAGGTGTGGCCCGTCTTTCCTCTCTCAGTCCTTTACAACAGTGACTACACTTAAAAATAATTCATTGGCTGTGAAATGCTTTCTGACGTCCTGAGGTCGTGAAAGGTGCTCTATGATTGCAGTGTCTCTCTTTCTTTCTCTCTCTCTCTCTCTCTCTTTCTTTAACCCCAGTCATTTATAAAGGCAATATTATTGTATTTACATTATGTCACCAGCCACTCATATATACTCTCAGTTTTCTTGCTGAATTCTGCTTTCTGCAAATTGCTCGAAGTGCAATTGATAAGATCAAGGAGGCATCTGGGACCTTGGCGAATGACAGGACCAACAGTCTATCTCCTTCACCATTGATATTTAAGCATAGAAAAAGGAACAGAGGAATGACAGAGAAGGAAATAGGGCAAATTAGAGTCAAATTAGATACAGAAAGAGAAATAAAGAGAGGGAAAGAAAGATTGGATTAGGAGAGAGTAAGAAAAAAAATTAAATTGAAGAAAACCTCTGGGAACAATTTACTCGCTGCAGGAATGAGACTCTCCACAGTTTAAATTGTTCCCTTTCTGGGCCTGAGAGGTTGATTGGCACTGCAGGAATATAAATCTCCTCATTAAAAAGGTACTTACACTGTTAAGTTTCAGCCCTAACATTGTGCGGCGAGTTTAATTTGTTTTAACAGCGCAAGTGAAACTCACGGGGAAGTTGAGGGCGAGATCCCGTTTGCACGAGTACAATGGCGGAGGGGAGCGAGTCATCCAGCGATTCGCAACTCACTGTGTATCTCATCCTCGCCACAAACTGCTGGGTTATTTACACACGAACAACGGACAGCACGTTAAACTCGCTGTTAATTTCCCAGCAAATTCTGGGTCGGTGTTCTTCCAACACATGTGGCTATCCATCGTACAGGGCAAACATCCTCCCTGCTCAGGAATGCTGTGTAAAGGAAACCTGTCCCATGAACACCAAACCCAGACTTTTGGAAGAGGCTGAGGCCTTTAAGCAGCAGTAAAGGTGTTAAAAGACAATTTTGGTGGATAAAATTAATCATGTTCTTGTAAAATATACACTTTTTAATTTCCTTCAAAGCTATACTTTGGACATTAGAAATTAGTGACTGAGAAAAGAAAATGTCAGATGAATTTGCGGAGGAAAGCTAATACATCACCACCTAGTGGTGTGACAACTGATAGTGACAGGAATTGTAGACATTTTAACATCAGAATTGCCGTTAGATATGTTTACGTTGAAGGTTTCATTGGGGCAAGCTCCTTTGCAAGACATTTGTTAATATATAAATAGATTATTAGCACCACTTAATCATATGCCTGCCTTTAAATATCAATTTAGTTTTAATCTTTACTTATTTATAAATCTCTATTCTTTGAAGCAGCGCTTTGTGCCTCAATCTTGTTGCTCTGTATTAATTGTATTACAGTATCCTGCTGGTTTGTAATGATTGTGTTCCTGGTGGTCTGTACTGATTGTGTTCCTGCTGGTTTGTAATGATTGTGTTCCTGGTGGTCTGTACTGATTGTGTTCCTGCTGGTCTGTATTGATTGAGTTCCTGCTGGTCTGTATTGATTGAGTTCCTGCTGGTCTGTATTGATTGAGTTCCTGCTGGTCTGTATTGATTGAGTTCCTGCTGGTCTGTATTGATTGAGTTCCTGCTGGTCTGTATTGATTGAGTTCCTGCTGGTCTGTATTGATTGAGTTCCTGCTGGTCTGTATTGATTGTGTTCCTGCTGGTCTGTATTGATTGTGTTCCTGCTGGTCTGTATTGATTGAGTTCCTGCTGGTCTGTATTGATTGTGTTCCTGCTGGTCTGTATTGATTGAGTTCCTGCTGGTCTGTATTGATTGTGTTCCTGCTGGTCTGTATTGATTGTGTTCCTGCTGGTCTGTATTGATTGTGTTCCTGCTGGTCTGTATTGATTGAGTTCCTGCTGGTCTGTATTGATTGAGTTCCTGCTGGTCTGTACTGATTGTGTTTCTGCTGGTCTGTACTGATTGAGTTCCTGCTGGTCTGTACTGATTGTGTTCCTGCTGGTCTGTATTGATTGAGTTCCTGCTGGTCTGTATTGATTGAGTTCCTGCTGGTCTGTATTGATTGAGTTCCTGCTGGTCTGTATTGATTGAGTTCCTGCTGGTCTGTATTGATTGAGTTCCTGCTGGTCTGTATTGATTGTGTTCCTGCTGGTCTGTATTGATTGTGTTCCTGCTGGTCTGTATTGATTGTGTTCCTGCTGGTCTGTATTGATTGTGTTCCTGCTGGTCTGTATTGATTGTGTTCCTGCTGGTCTGTACTGATTGTGTTCCTGCTGGTCTGTACTGATTGTGTTCCTGCTGGTCTGTACTGATTGTGTTCCTGCTGGTCTGTACTGATTGTGTTCCTGCTGGTCTGTATTGATTGTGTTCCTGCTGGTCTGTAATGAATGTGTTCCTGCTGGTCTGTAATGAATGTGTTCCTGCTGGTCTGTAATGAATGTGTTCCTGCTGGTCTGTAATGATTGTGTTCCTGCTGGTCTGTAATGAATGGGTTACGAAGATACGAAAAGGACGGGGCAGGAAAAGACCAGCTTGTCCATCAAGCCTCCCCACACCTCATGATGGCCGGTGCATCCTGACTAAACACTAACTACCCCTTCCCCCAACCTCTCTGCAGCCTAATAATCCCCTGGGAGAGGCCTAAAAACCAGGTAAAAAAGCAGGACCAATGAGAAAAATACTCTGGAAAATTCCTCTCCAATCCCCTCACATGATGGAAACCAGTCCAG
The DNA here is from genome assembly GCF_035084215.1 of Heptranchias perlo. Classification (NCBI taxonomy): domain Eukaryota; kingdom Metazoa; phylum Chordata; class Chondrichthyes; order Hexanchiformes; family Hexanchidae; genus Heptranchias; species Heptranchias perlo. Next base: position 57,543,335 of record NC_090341.1, on the reverse strand, counting down.
GAGATCACACGGACCCAGTGTTATCTGTAAAGACACTGACCTTCTCTATGATACGATCTCTGCCCCTATCGGGAACTGGTCCAGCTCCCTCTCGAAGGCAGAGACTCAGCACCCACCACACCAGCCAGCAACACATTCCAGAGTCTCACTACTCTCTGGGAAAAGAAGAACCGCCCAAAGTCCAGTCTATTCCTACTCTTCCAAAGTTTAAACTCATGTTCCCTGGTCCTCCCAACCTGTTAAACTGGAATAATCTATCAATAGGGACACTATCCAGCCCTCTAATTATTTTATAGCCCTCTATCAGGTCACCTCCAAATCTACGCTGCTCTAAAGTAAATAGACCAAGGTCCTTGAGCCTATCGGAGTATCTGAGGTTCTTTAAGTGAGGAATCATTTTTGTAGCTCTCCTCTGGACCTTTTCCAAGGCCAGTATATCACCCACCATGTGAGGGGACCAAAATTGGGCACAGTACTCCAGATGTAGTCTGACCAATGACTTGTACAATAATAGTGTTCCTGCTGGTCAGTATAGATTGTGTTGCAGTGTTTCCACTGGTCTGTGTCCACTGGTCTAACTAAGGAAAGAGTAGGGCCTATTAGAGACCAAAAAGGTAACCTGTGTGTGGAGGCAGAAGATTTGGGTGTGGTTCTTAATGAATACTTTGCATCTGTCTTCACAAACAAGGGGGACGATGCAGAGGTTGTAGTTAACGAGGGGGAGTGTGAAATATTGGATGGGATAAACTTAGTGAAGGAGGAAATATTAAGGGGTCTAATATCTTTGAAAGTAGATAAATCGCCAGGCCCAGATGAAATTTATCCCCGGCTGTTAAGAGAAGCAAGGGAGGAAATAGCGGAGGCTCTGACCGTCATTTTCCAATCCTCACTGGATACAGACATGGTGCCGGAGGATTGGAGGACTGCTAACATTGTACTGTTGTTTAAAAAGGGAGAAAGGGAGAGACTCGGTGATGGGCAAATTATTGGAAACAATTCTGAGGGACAGCATAAATCGTCACTTAGAAAGGCATGGAGTAATCAAGGACAGTCAACGTGGATTTGTTAAGGGAAGGTCACTTCTGACTAACTTGATTGAATTTTTTGAGGAAGTAACAAGGAGGGTCGTTGAGGGTAGCGAGTTTAATGTAGTCTACATGGATTTTAGCAAGGCTTTTGACAAGGCCCCACATGGCAGATTGGTCAGAAAAGTAAAGGCCCATGGGATCCAAGGGAAAGTGGCAAATTGGATCCAAAATTGGCTCAGTGGCAGGAAGCAAAGGGTAATGGTCGACGGGTGTTTTAGTGACTGGAAGGCTGTTTCCAGTGGGGCTCCGCAGGGCTCAGTACTAGATCCCTTGCTTTTTGTGGTGTATATGAATGATTTGGACTTAAATATAGGGAGCTTGGTTAAGGAGTTTGCAGATGATACAAAAATTGGCCGTGTGGTTGATAGTGAGGAAGAAAGCTGTAGACTGCAGGAAGATATCAATGGATTGGTCAGGTGGGCAGAAAAGTGGCGAATGGAATTCAATCTGGAGAAGTGTGAGGTAATGTATTTGGGGAGGGCAAACAAGGCAACGGAGTACACAATAAATGGGAGGATACTGAGAGGTGTAGAGGAAGTGAGGGACCTTGGAGTGCATGTCCACAGATCCCTGAAGGTAGTAGGACAGGTAGATAAGGTGGTTAAGAGGGCATATGGGATACTTTCCTTTTTTAGCTGAGGTATAAAATATAAGAGCAGGGAGGTTATGCTCTAACTATACAGTTATAGTTATAGTTATAGTTAAACCTAGTTAGGCCACAACTTGAGTACCGTGTACAGTTCTGGTCACCACATTACAGGAAAGGTGTGATTGCACTAGGGAGGGTACAGAGGAGAATTTTAGCTACGAGGAAAGATTGGATAGGCTGGGGTTGTTCTCTTTGGAGAACTCTTTTTGGAGATTTAATTGAGGTGTATAAAATGATGAGGGGCCTGGATAGAGTGGATAGGGAGGGTCTATTTCCCATAGCAGAGAGGTCAATAAGCAGGGGGCATAGATTTAAAGTAATTGGTAGAAGGATTAGAGAGGACCTGAGGAGAAATGTTTTCACCCAGAGGGTGGTGGGGGTCTGGAACTCACTGCCTTAAAGGGTGGTAGAGGCAGAAACCCTCAACTCATTTAAAAAGTACTTGGATGTGCACTTGAAGTGCCGTAACCTACAGGGCTACGGACCAAGTGCTGGAAAGTGGGATTAACTGGAGAGCTCTTTTTCGACTGGCACAAACATGATGGGCCATAAAAACATGGAAAATAGGAGCAAGAGTAGGCCATTGGGCCCACCGGGCCTGCTCCGCCATTCAAAATGACCATGGCTGAACATCTAACTCAGTACCCTGTTCCCGCTTTTTCCCCATATCCCTTAATCCCTTTAGCATTAAGAAATATATCGATCTCGTTCTTGAATACATCCAATGACTTGGCCTCCACAGCCTTCTGTGGTTGAGAATTCGACAGGTTCACCACCCTCTGAGTGAAGAAATTTCTCCTCATCTCGGTTCTAAATGGCATACCCCGTATCCTGAGACTGTGACCCTGGTTCTGGACTCCCCAGCCATCAGGAACATCCTCCCTGCATCTAGTCTGTCTAGTCCTGTTAGAATTTTATATGTTTCGATGAGATCACCTCTCATTCTTCTAAACTCTAGTGAATATAGGCCTAGTCGACCCAATCTCTCCTCATATGTCAGTCCTGCCATCCCAGGAATCAGTCTGGTAAACCTTCTTTGCACTCCCTCCATGGCAAGGACATCCTTCCTCAGATAAGGAGACCAAAATTGCACACAATACTCCAGATGTGGTCTCACCAAGGCCCTGTATAACTGCAGTAAGACATCCCTGCTCCTGTACTCAAATCCTCTTGCAATGAAGGCCAACATACCATTCGCCTTCCTAACTGCTTGCTGCACCTGAATGCTCGCTTTCAGCGACTGGTGTACAAGGACACCCAGGTCTCGTTGCACCTCCCCTTTTCCCAATCTATCACCATTCAGATAATAATCTGCCTTTCTGTTTTTACAACCAAAGTGGATAACCTCACATTTATCCACATTATACTGCATCTGCCATGTTCTTGCCCACTCACCCAACTTGTCTAAATCACATTGGAGCCTCTTTGCATCCTCCTCACAGCTCACATTCCACCCCAGCTTTGTGTCGTCTGCAAACTTGGAAATGTTACATTTAGTTTCCTCATCCAAATCATTGATATATATTGTGACTAGCTGGGGCTAGTGGATAACCTCACATTTATCCATGTTATACTGCATCTGCCATGTTCTTGCCCACTCACCCAACTTGTCTAAATCACATTGAAATGGCTTTCTTCTGTGCCGCTATTTCCTCCCTTGCTTCTCTTAACAGCTGGGGATAAATTTCATCCGGGTCTGGCAATGTGTTACAGTGTTCCTGCTGGTCTGTGTTGATTGTGTTACAGTGTTCCTGCTGGTCTGTGTTGATTGTGTTACAGTGTTCCTGCTGGTCTGTGTTGATTGTGTTACAGTGTTCCTGCTGGTCTGTGTTGATTGTGTTACAGTGTTCCTGCTGGTCTGTGTTGATTGTGTTACAGTGATCCTGCTGGTCTGTGTTGATTGTGTTACAGTGTTCCTGCTGGTCTGTGTTGATTGTGTTACAGTGTTCCTGCTGGTCTGTATTGATTGTGTTACAGTGATCCTGCTGGTCTGTGTTGATTGTGTTACAGTGTTCCTGCTGGTCTGTGTTGATTGTGTTACAGTGTTCCTGCTGGTCTGTATTGATTGTGTTACAGTGATCCTGCTGGTCTGTGTTGATTGTGTTACAGTGATCCTGCTGGTCTGTGTTGATTGTGTTACAGTGTTCCTGCTGGTCTGTGTTGATTGTGTTACAGTGTTCCTGCTGGTCTGTGTTGATTGTGCTACAGTGTTCCTGCTGGTCTGTGTTGATTGTGTTACAGTGTTCCTGCTGGTCTGTGTTGATTGTGTTACAGTGTTCCTGCTGGTCTGTGTTGATTGTGTTACAGTGTTCCTGCTGGTCTGTGTTGATTGTGTTACAGTGTTCCTGCTGGTCTGTGTTGATTGTGTTACAGTGTTCCTGCTGGTCTGTGTTGATTGTGTTACAGTGTTCCTGCTGGTCTGTGTTGATTGTGTTACAGTGTTCCTGCTGGTCTGTGTTGATTGTGTTACAGTGTTCCTGCTGGTCTGTGTTGATTGTGTTACTGTGTTCCTGCTGGTCTGTGTTGATTGTGTTACAGTGTTCCTGCTGGTCTGTGTTGATTGTGTTACAGTGATCCTGCTGGTCTGTGTTGATTGTGTTACAGTGTTCCTGCTGGTCTGTGTTGATTGTGTTACAGTGATCCTGCTGGTCTGTGTTGATTGTGTTACAGTGTTCCTGCTGGTCTGTATTGATTGTGTTACAGTGTTCCTGCTGGTCTGTGTTGATTGTGTTACAGTGATCCTGCTGGTCTGTGTTGATTGTGTTACTGTGTTCCTGCTGGTCTGTGTTGATTGTGTTACAGTGATCCTGCTGGTCTGTGTTGATTGTGTTACAGTGTTCCTGCTGGTCTGTGCTGATTGTGTTACAGTGTTCCTGCTGGTCTGTGTTGATTGTGTTACAGTGTTCCTGCTGGTCTGTGTTGATTGTGTTACAGTGTTCCTGCTGGTCTGTGTTGATTGTGTTACAGTGTTCCTGCTGGTCTGTGTTGATTGTGTTACAGTGTTCCTGCTGGTCTGTGTTGATTGTGTTACTGTGTTCCTGCTGGTCTGTGTTGATTGTGTTACAGTGATCCTGCTGGTCTGTGTTGATTGTGTTACTGTGTTCCTGCTGGTCTGTGTTGATTGTGTTACAGTGTTCCTGCTGGTCTGTGTTGATTGTGTTACAGTGTTCCTGCTGGTCTGTGTTGATTGTGTTACAGTGTTCCTGCTGGTCTGTGTTGATTGTGTTACAGTGTTTCTGTTGGTCTCCCTTCATCAGTAGTTTTTAATTAATTGTTTGATTTGTCTCTGAGATAACTTTAATTGGTCTTTCTCCCCCTCTGTGCTGGTGTCTAGGTGAATCCCAGCTCTGAGAGGCTGAGTGTGAAGCAGTGCCTGTTTAAGCTGCTACTGCGAGTCCCTCAGTACCACCTTCACCTCACAGGTAAGTAACATGCTGAATGGACTCCTGCTTCCAATCTATTTATTTCACTCTCCTTCACTTTTCAGTGGAGCCTGTAATATCCCATCCTATAACCGTTAAACAAGAAGTAGCTGGACACCTCGACATTGTCTGGTGAACGCACAGTACAAATTAACATTGAGGCAGCTGTTACAAGTTACTCAGTGAGTAGAACACTGCAGCTCTGGCAGGTACACAGCTCGCAGGGGTGAATGAGATAATAATGGGAATTGCCATGGGCTGTAGGCTGATTTACAACTTCAGTAAATTATTGAGACAGATATAAATAATAGAATATTTTTAATGCAAAAATCATTGATGTAAAGAGGGTAACATCTCATTGCACATTAAATTTTAAATTTAACATCCTCAGTGGCACGACATTTCCACATCATTTTCAGTGTAATTTCAGTGCATAATTGGGGCAAGTGACTATTTGTGGCAGTAAAATGGGTTGGAAACTCTTTACGGCAGTTTTATGCCCCATAATCCCCTGAACTCTACGATCCCTCTCCCCGAACCCCTTCCTACGACCCCTCTCCCCGAACCCCTTCCTACGACCCCTCTCCCCAAACCCCTTCCTACGATCCCTCTCCCCGAACCCCTTCCTACGACCCCTCTCCCCAAACCCCTTCCTACGATCCCTCTCCCCGAACCCCTTCCTACGACCCCTCTCCCCGAACCCCTTCCTACGACCCCTCTCCCCAAACCCCTTCCTACGATCCCTCTCCCCGAACCCCTTCCTACGACCCCTCTCCCCGAACCCCTTCCTACGACCCCTCTCCCCGAACCCCTTCCTACGACCCCTCTCCCCGAACCCCTTCCTACGATCCCTCTCCCCGAACCCCTTCCTACGACCCCTCTCCCCGAACCCCTTCCTACGACCCCTCTCCCCGAACCCCTTCCTACGACCCCTCTCCCCGAACCCCTTCCTACGACCCCTCTCCCCGAACCCCTTCCTACGACCCCTCTCCCCGAACCCCTTCCTACGATCCCTCTCCCCGAACCCCTTCCTACGATCCCTCTCCCCGAACCCCTTCCTACGACCCCTCTCCCCGAACCCCTTCCTACGACCCCTCTCCCCGAACCCCTTCCTACGACCCCTCTCCCCGAACCCCTTCCTACGACCCCTCTCCCCGAACCCCTTCCTACGACCCCTCTCCCCGAACCCCTTCCTACGACCCCTCTCCCCGAACCCCTTCCTACGACCCCTCTCCCCGAACCCCTTCCTACGACCCCTCTCCCCGAACCCCTTCCTACGACCCCTCTCCCCGAACCCCTTCCTACGACTCCTCTCCCCGAACCCCTTCCTACGACCCCTCTCCCCGAACCCCTTCCTACGATCCCTCTCCCCGAACCCCTTCCTACGACCCCTCTCCCCGAACCCCTTCCTACGATCCCTCTCCCCGAACCCCTTCCTACGATCCCTCTCCCCGAACCCCTTCCTACGACCCCTCTCCCCGAACCCCTTCCTACGACCCCTCTCCCCGAACCCCTTCCTACGACCCCTCTCCCCGAACCCCTTCCTACGACCCCTCTCCCCGAACCCCTTCCTACGACCCCTCTCCCCGAACCCCTTCCTACGACCCCTCTCCCCGAACCCCTTCCTACGACCCCTCTCCCCGAACCCCTTCCTACGACCCCTCTCCCCGAACCCCTTCCTACGACCCCTCTCCCCAAACCCCTTCCTACGACCCCTCTCCCCGAACCCCTTCCTACGACCCCTCTCCCCGAACCCCTTCCTACGACGCCTCTCCCCGAACCCCTTCCTACGACCCCTCTCCCCGAACCCCTTCCTACGACCCCTCTCCCCGAACCCCTTCCTACGACCCCTCTCCCTGAACTCCTCCCTCCCACTGCATCCATATTCCCCTCATTTACATATATGTAAATATGGGTGAGGTCAGTGGTGGGGACAGGGGTTGAGGTCAGGGGGTGGAGGTTGAGGTCGGGGGAGATGTCACGGGGTGGGTGTAAGGTCGGGGGTGGAGGCAGGGTGAGGGGTGAGGTCGTGGGGGAGGGTGGGGGTGAGGTCAGGAGCGGTGGTGGGCGTGGGGGGGGGGGGGTTGAGGCCTGGGGTGTGGGGGTGCGGGTGGAGGGTGGGGGTAAGGTCAGGGGTGGGGGCAGGTTGAGGGATAAGGTCGGGGGCGGTGGTGGGCGTTGGTGGGGGGGGCTGAGGCTGGAGGGGGTGAGGTCGGGGGGCGGGGGGTGAGGTCAGGGGGCAGTGCGACAGGAATTATAAAGTGCTGATCTCCCGGACTGCTGGAGGCAGAGCTCGGGAGACCCAATTCCCGTTCCAGGAGACTCCAAAGCATTCTGGGAGGGTTGAGATCCCTAATTGGCAGAAGTGCCTTCAGTCGCCTGGACCCAATGCTCTGGAATTCTCTCCCGAACCCCACCAACTTCTCTTCAAAACCCACCTCTTTGACCAAGCTTTTGGTCACCCCTCCTATGCCTTTTTTTGGCTTTCTCTCCATTTTTCCCTCACAGCTCGGTGAAGTACCTTGGGATGTTGTGTCTGTTATAAGTTGTTCCTGTGTGTGGTGTCCCAATTAACCATTGCTCTTAAATACTCATTGATACACAACAAAACATCAGGTTTCAATCTCCCCAACACATTAAACATTAAACAAACATTTCAAACAGCAATTTTCTCTTACAATCTAAGGTCTTGAGAAGGGAGTGGAGAGGAAGACACAGGGAGTTAGTGGTTGGGAACGAGCAGGGGTATGGGCTGGACACTGGCCTTTCACTTCTGGGATGTCGCTTCTAATCCAATCCGGACAGGTGATCAAATTTACTTTTCTCTTCCTACATTCACAGAATGGTTCATGTGGGAAGAGAATGCATCGCTTTTCTGAAGTTGAATGGGCACGTTTTTCAATGGGACAAATGGAAGCTTTACTCTGTATCTAACCCTATACCTGCCCTGGGAGTGTTTGATGGGACAGTGTAGAGGGAGCTTTATTCTGTATCTAACCCGTGCTGTACCTGCCCTGGGAGTGTTTGATGGGACGGTGTAGAGGGAGCTTTACTCTGTATCTAACCCATGCTGTACCTGCCCTGGGAGTGTTTGATGGGACGGTGTAGAAGGAGCTTTACTCTGTATCTAACCCGTGCTGTACCTGCCCTGGGAGTGTTTGATGGGACAGTGTAGAGGGAGCTTTACTCTGTATCTAACCCGTGCTGTACCTGCCCTGGGAGTGTTTGATGGGACGGTGTAGAAGGAGCTTTACTCTGTATCTAACCCATGCTGTACCTGCCCTGGGAGTGTTTGACGGGACACTGTAGAGGGAGCTTTATTCTGTATCTAACCCGTGCTGTACCTGCCCTGGGAGTGTTTGATGGGACGGTGTAGAAGGAGCTTTACTCTGTATCTAACCCGTGCTGTACCTGCCCTGGGAGTGTTTGATGGGACAGTGTAGAGGGAGCTTTACTCTGTATCTAACCCGTGCTGTACCTGCCCTGGGAGTGTTTGATGGGGCAGTGTAGAGGGAGCTTTACTCTGTATCTAACCCGTGCTGTACCTGCCCTGGGAGTGTTTGATGGGACGGTGTAGAAGGAGCTTTACTCTGTATCTAACCCGTGCTGTACCTGCCCTGGGAGTGTTTGATGGGACAGTGTAGAGGGAGCTTTACTCTGTATCTAACCCGTGCTGTACCTGCCCTGGGAGTGTTTGATGGGACAGTGTAGAGGGAGCTTTACTCTGTATCTAACCCGTGCTGTACCTGCCCTGGGAGTGTTTGATGGGATAGTGCAGAGGGAGCTTTACTCTGTATCTAACCCGTGCTGTACTTGCCCTGGGAGTGTTTGATGGGACAGTGTAGAGGGAGCTTTACTCTGTATCTAACCCGTGCTGTATCTGCCCTGGGAGTGTTTGATGGGGCAGTGTAGAGGGAGCTTTACTCTGTATCTAACCCTGTACCTGCCCTGGGAGAGTTCGATGAATGTTCAGTGTTCAGTATAGAGGGAGATTTGCTGACACTGAGCGATCGAAACCCCATAGAGAGGGTGTGCAAACCTAGAGCTGGCTCACAATGACATTCACTCTGATCTTTGAACCAATCAGGATCCAACTGTGCTCCAATCTCTAGGCTGAAATTATTATTTTTTTTCCAGACTATTTGAATAATTTATGTCCAGACTGCACTGAGTATGAAGATACACAAGGTAATTACACAATTACAAAATATAATTACAAAAAATAGACAAGATTTAAGGTAATTGGCAAAAGAACCAGAGGTGACATGAGGAAGCATTTTTTTACACAGCAAATTGTAATGATCTGGAATTCACTGCCTGAAAGGGCGGTGGAAGCAGATTCAATAATAACTTTCAAAAGGGAATTGGATAAATACTTGAAGGGGAAAAATTTGGAGGTCTATGGGGAAAGGGCAGAGGAATGGGACTGAATGGATAGCTCTTTCAAAGTGCTGGCAAGGCACGATGGGCTGAACAGCCTCCTTCTGTGCTGTATGATTCCATGATTCTATAAGTCCATGAGGAATGGGGGTGGTGGTGGTTGTTAGGTGTTAATGATGTGAACAGCTTGTGAGGTTCTGAGATCTATTCCTTGGGAAGGCACAATTTTCTTGAATATTGAAACAACCATGTGTGAATTTGCTGCTAAATCGAATGGATACTAGGAATCGGGGGAGCAGATACCAGGATCTGGGGGGAGAGAGAGGTAGATACCAGTACCTGGGGGGGTAGATACCAGGATCTGGGGGGGTAGATACCAGGATCTGGTGGGGGGGGAGGTAGATACCAGGATCTGGAGGGAGAGAGAGGTAGATACCAGGATCTGGTGGGGGGGGAGGTAGATACCAGGATCTGGAGGGAGAGAGAGGTAGATACCAGTACCTGGGGGGGTAGATACCAGGATCTGGGGGGAGGGGGGAGGTAGATGCCAGTATCTGGGGGGGTAGATACCAGGATCTGGTGGGGGGGGGGAGGTAGATACCAGGATCTGGAGGAGTGGGGGAGGTAGATACCAGGATCTGGGGGAGGTAGATACCAGGATCTGGGGGAGGGGGGGAGGTAGATACCAGTATCTGGGGGAGTGGGGGAGGTAGATACCAGGATCTGGGGGAGGGGGGGAGGTAGATACCAGTATCTGGGGGAGTGGGGGAGGTAGATACCAGGATCTGGGGGGGTAGATACCAGGATCTGGTGGGGGGGGAGGTAGATACCAGGATCTGGGGGAGTGGGGGAGGTAGATACCAGGATCTGGGGGAGGTAGATACCAGGATCTGGGGGAGGGGGGGAGGTAGATACCAGTATCTGGGGGAGGGGGGGAGGTAGATACCAGGATCTGGGGGAGGGGGGGAGGTAGATACCAGGATCTGGGGGAGGGGGGGAGGTAGATACCAGGATCTGGGGGAGGGGGGGAGGTAGATACCAGGATCTGGGGGAGGGGGGAGGTAGATACCAGGATCTGGGGGAGGGGGGGAGGTAGATACCAGGATCTGGGGGGGTAGATACCAGGATCTGGGGGAGGGGGGGAGGTAGATACCAGGATCTGGGGGAGGGGGGTGGTAGATACCAGGATCTGGGGGGGTGGGGGGAATGGCAGATACCAGGATCTGGGGGTACAGATACCAGAACATGGGGAGCAGGAGTAGTCGGAGCTTCATAGTATCATAGTAGATCCAGCACAGGAGGAGGCCATTCGGCCCATCGTGCCTTTGAAAGAGTTATCCAATTTGTCCCATTACCTGCTCTTTCCCCTTAGCCCTGTGGCTTGTAACTGATCGGTGCTGTATTGGATGAGTAAATAAGGTTTGTAGCTGATTGGTGCTGTGTTGGGTATATATATATCTTTTTGATATATATTAATGACCTGGACTTGGTTATACAGGGTATAATTTCAAAGTTTGCAGTTGACCCGAAACTCAGAAATGTAGTAAACAATGTGGAGGATAGTATCAGACTTCAGGAGGACATAGACAGACTGGTGAAATGGGCAGACGCATGGCAGATCAAATTTAATGCAGAGAAGTGTGAAGTGATACATTTTGGTGGGAAGAATGAGGAGAGGCGATATAAACTAAATGGTATAATTTTAAAGGGGGTGCAGGAACAGAGAGACCTGGGGGTGCATGTACACAAATCTTTGAAGGTGGCAGGACAAGTTGAGAAGGCTGTTAAAAAAGCAAATGGGATCCTGGGCTTTATTAATAGAGGCATAGAGTACAGGGGCAAGGAAGTTCTACTCAACCTTTATAAATTACTGGTTAGGCCTCAGCTGGAGTATTGTGTCCAATTCTGGGCTCCACACTTTAGGAAGGATGTGAAGGCCTTAGAGAGGGTGCAGGAGAGATTTACTGGAATGGTTCCAGGGATGAGGGACTTCAGTTATGTGGAGAGACTGGAGAAGCTGGGGTTGTTCTCCTTAGAACAGAGAAGGTTAAGTGGAGATTTGATAGAGGTGTTCAAAATCATGAACGGTTTTGCTAGAGTAAATAAGGAGAAACTGTTTCCAGTGACAGAAGGGTCGGTAACCAGAGGACACAGATTTAAGGTGATTGGCAAAAGAGCCAGAGGTGACATGAGGAAACATTTTTTTACACAGTGAGTTGTAATGATCTGGAATGCACTGCCTGAAAGAGTGGTGGAAGCAGATTCAATAATAACTTTCAAAAGGGAATTGGATAAATACTTCAAGAGATTAAATTTACCAGGCTGTGGGGAAAGAGCAGGGGAATGGGACTAATTGGATAGTTCTTTCAAAGAGCTGGCACAGGCACGATGGGCCGAATGGCCTCCTGTGCTCTACCTACTATGATCGGTGGGTTTTTAGCTGCTTGGCACTGTGCTAGATAAGGTTTGTGTCTGATTGGTGCAATGTTGGATCAGTAGGTGGGGAACATAAGAACATAAAAAATAGGAGCAGGAGGAGGCCATTCAGCGCCTGGAGCCTGCTCCGCCATTCAATCAGATCATGGCTAATCTTTGACCTCAACTCCACCTCCCCGCCCATATCCCTTAGTCTTCCTAATTGCTTGCTGTACCTGCATGTTAACTTTTAGTGTTTTGTCAACAAGGAATAAGTCCCTCTGAACACCAACATTGAATAGTTTTTCACCATTTAAAAAATATTCTGTTTTTCTATTCTTCCGACCAAAGTGAATAACCTCACATTTCCCCACATTATACTCCATCTGCCACCTTCTTGCCCACTCACTTAACCTGACTATATCCCTTTGCAGACCCTTTGTGTCCTCCTCACAGCTTACTTTCCCACCTAGCTTTGTATCATCAGCAAACTTAGATACATTACACTCGGTCCCTTCATCTAAGTCATTAATATAGATTGTAATTAGCTGAGGCCCAAGCACTGATCCTTGCGGCACCCCACTAGTTACAGCCTGTCAACCCGAAAATTACCCGTTTATTCCTACTCTCTGTTTTCTGTCCGTTAACCAATTCTCTATCCATGCTAATATATTACCCCAATCCCATGAGCCCTAATCTTGTGTAACAACTTTTTATGAGGCACCTTATCAAATGCCTTTTGAAAATCCAAATATACTACATCCACTGGTTCCCCTTTATCTACCCTGCTAGTTACATCCTCAAAAAACTCTAATAAATTTGTCAAACACGATTTCTATTTCATAAAACCATGTTGACTCTGCCCAATCATATGATTTTCTAAGTGCCCTGTTACCACATCCTTAATAATGAATTCCAGCATTTTCCCAATGACTGATGTCAGGCTAACTGGCCTGTAGTTCCCTGTTTTCTCTCTCCCTCCCTTCTTGAATAGCGGGGTTACATTTACTACCTTCCAATCCACTAGGACCATTCTGGAATCTAAGGAATTTTGGAAGATCATAGCCAATGCATCCACTGTCTCTGCAGCCACCTCTTTTAGAACCCTCGGATGTAGGTCATCGGGTCCAGGGGATTTGTCGGCTTTTAGTCCCATTAGTTTGTCCAGTACTTTTTCTTCACTAATCTTAATTACTTTAAATTACTTTAAATTCCTCACTCTCATTAGCCCCTTGGTTCCCTACTATTTCTGATATGCGTTTTGTGTCTTTTACTGTGAAGACATATACAAAATACTTGTTTTATGTCTCTGACCTTATTCCCCATTATAATTTCTCCTGTCTCAGCCTCTAAGGGACCCATGTTTACTTTCGCTAATCTCTTCCTTTTTACATACTTGTAGAAGCTCTTACAATATGTTTTTATATTTCTTGCTAGTTTAATTTCGTATTCTATTTTCTCCCTCTTTATCAATTTCTTGGTCATCCTTTGCTGATTTCTAAAACTCTCCCAATCCTCAGGCTTATTACTCTTCTTGGCAACATTATAAGCCTCTTCTTTTAATCTAATACTATCCTTAACGACTTTAGTTCGCCACGGATGGATCACTTTTCCCGTGGAGTTTTTATTTTTCAATGAAATGTATGTTCGTTGAGAATTAAGAAATATTTCTTTAAATGTTTACCATTGCTTATCTATTGTCATACCTTTTAATCTAATATCCCAATCTACCTCAGCCAGCTTGCCCCTCATAGAATCATAGAAACGTTACAGCATAGAAGGAAGCCATTCGGCCCATCGAGTCCGCGCTGGCTCTCTGCAAGAGCAATCCAGCTAGTCCCACTCCCCCACCCTATCCCCGTAGCCCTGCAAATGTTTTCCCTTCAAGTTCTTACTGAAAGCCATGATTGAATCTGCCTCCACCACTCCCTCGGGCAGTGCATTCCAGATCCTAACCACTCGATGTGTAAAGAAGATTTTCCTCATGTCACCTTTGGTTCTTTTGCCAATCACCTTAAATCTATGTCCTCTGGTTCTTGACTCTTCTGCCAATGGGAACAGTTTCTCTCTATCTACTCTGTCCAGACCCTTCATGATTTTGAATACCTCTATCAAATCTCCTCGCAACCGTCTCTGTTCCAAGGAGAACAATCCCAGCTTCCCCAGTCTATCCACGTAACTAAAGTCCCTCATCCCCGGAATCATTCTAGTAAATCTCTTCTGCACCCTCTCGAAGGCCTCTTCACATCGTTCCTAAAATGCGGTGCCCAGAACTGGACACAATACTCCAGTTGTGGCCGAACCAGTGTTTTATAAAGGTTCATCATGACTTCCATACTTTTGTACTCCATGCCTCTATTTATAAAGCCCAGGATCCCGTATGCTTTTCTAACCGCTTTCTCAACCTGCCCTGCCACCTTCAACGATTTGTGCACATATACCCCCAGATCCCTCTGTTCCTGTATCCTTTTTAGAATTGTGCCCTCTAGTTTATATTGCCTCTCCCCGTTGTTCCTACCGAAATGTATCACTTCGCATTAACTGCGTTAAATTTCATCTGCCACGTGTCCGCCCATTCCACTAGTCTGTCTTTATCCTCTTGAAGTCTATCACTATCCTCCTCTCTGTTTACTACCCTTCCAAGCTTTGTGTCATCTGCAAATTTTGAAATTGTGCCCTGTACACCCAAGTCCAAGTCATTAATATATGTCAAGAAAAGCAGTGGTCCCAGCACCGACCCCCTGGGAACACCACTGTACACCTCCCTCCAGTCCGAAAAACAACCGTTCACCGCTACTCTCTGTTTCCTGTCCCTTAGTCAATTCTGTATCCATGTTGCTACTGCCCCCTTTATTCCATGGGCTGCAATCTTGATGATAAGCCTACCGTGCGGCACTTTATCAAACGCCTTTTGAAAGTCCATATACATCACATCACCCGCATTGCCCTCATCTGCTCTCTCTGTTACCTCATCAAAAAACTCCAACAGGTTTGTTAAACACGATTTGCTTTTAACAAATCCGTGCTGGCTTTCCCTAATCAATCCACACTCGTCCAAGTGACTGTTAATTCTGTCCCGGATTATCGTTTCTAAAAGTTTCCCCACCACTGAGGTTAAACTGACTGGCCTGTAGTTGCTGGGTTTATCCTTACACCCCTTTTTTGAACAAGGGTGTAACACTTGTAATTCCCCGGTCCTCTGGCACCAATCCCGTATCTAAGGATGTTTGGAAGATTATGGCCAGTACCTCTGCAATTTCCACCCTTACTTCCCTCAGCAACCTAGGATGAATCCCATCCGGACCGGGTGACTTATCTACTTTAAGTACAGCTAGCCTTTCAAGTACCTCTTTTT
Organism: Heptranchias perlo; assembly: GCF_035084215.1. Classification (NCBI taxonomy): domain Eukaryota; kingdom Metazoa; phylum Chordata; class Chondrichthyes; order Hexanchiformes; family Hexanchidae; genus Heptranchias; species Heptranchias perlo. The sequence goes on along the minus strand of NC_090341.1, from coordinate 57,528,026 downwards.
TTATCAATTTTTAGCCCATCCAGTATCTCAACTATATCTTCCTTTACTGAGACTCTGGCAGCATGTCTTCCTTGGTAAAGAAAGATGCAAAGTACTCATTTAGTACCTCGGCCATCCCCTCTGCCTCCATGAGTAGATCTTCTTTATGGTCCCTAATCGGCCCCACCCCTCCTCTTACTACCCATTTACTGTTTACATGCCTGTAGAAGACTTTTGGATTCCCTTTTATGTTGGCCGCCAGTCTATTCTCAGACTCTCTCTTTGCCCCTCTTATTTCCTTTTTCACTTCCCCTCTGAACTTTCTATATTCTGCCTGGTTCTCACTTGTATTATCAGCCTGACATCTGTCATGAGCCCCTTTTTTCCATTTCATCTTACTCACTATCTTTTTTGTCATCCAGGGAGCTCTGGCTTTAGTTGCCCTACCTTTCACCCTTGTGGGAATGTACTAGACTGTACCCGAACCATCTCCTCTTTAAAGGCCACCCATTGTTCAATTACAGTTTTGCCTGCCAATCTTTGATTCCAATTTACCCGGGCTAGATCCGTTCTCATCCCATTGAAATTGGCCCTCCTCCAATTGAATATTTTTACTTTAGGGTGGTCAATGTCCTTTTCCATAGCTATTTTAAACCTTATGATACTATGATCACTGCTCCCTAAATGCTCCCCCACTGACACTTGCTCCACTTGGCCCACCTCATTCCCTGGAACTAAGTCCAGCAATGCCTCCCCCTCTGTGCCCCTTACATTATTATTGTTATCCCAGTCGATATTAGGATAGTTGAAGTCCCCAGTTATCACCACTCTATAGCTATTGCATCTCTCTGTAATTTCCCTGCAAATTTGCTCCCCTATCTCCTTCCCACTAGTTGGTGGCCTATAGAATACACCCAGTAGTGTAATGGCATCTCTTTTATTTCTTATCTCTAACCAAATAGATTCTGTCCTTGACCCTGCCAGGACCTCCTCTTTCTCCAGTACTACAATATTCATACCTATGTAATTGGCTTTATTTAAGTTTAAGGCTCTAAGTTACGTACTTCAGTACGTCACTCTCAAACTGAATGTGAAGTTCTATCAGATTATGATCACTCTTCCCCAGGATCCCTTACTAGAGATTACTAATTAACCCTGTCTCATTACACAATACAAGATCTAAAATAACCTGTTCCCCGGTTGGTTCCATGCCGTATTGTTCTAGGAAACTGTCTCGAATACATTCCATGAATTCGCCCTCCAAACTTCCTTTGCCAATTTGGTTTGCCCAGTCTATATGAAGATTAAAGTCTCCCACAATTACTGCATTACCTTTGTTACAAGCTCCTATTATTTCTTGATTAATACTCTGTCCAACAGTATGGCTACTGTGAGGGGGCCTATAAACTACTCCCACCAGTGTTTTCTGCCCCTTGTTATTTCTTATCTCCATTCATACTGATTCTACTTCCTGATCTTCCGAGCCAAGATCCTTTCTCACTACTGTCCTTATCTCATCCTTTATTATCGGGGCTACCCACCCCCCCCACCCACTTTTTCCATTTTGTCTTTTCGAATAGTCAAGTACCCTGGAATATTTAGTTCCCAACCTTGGTCACCTTGCAACTAGGTCTCGGTAATGGCGACTAGATCAAACCCATTTATCTCTATTTCTGCCATTAATTCATCTATCTTGTTACGAATGCTTCGTGCATTGAGATAAAGCACCTTTAATTTTAACTTTTTACCATTTTTCCCTGAATTGACCTTATTCACTGATGCACCATTACCATTAAACTCTGTCCCTTCTTGTCATACTCTGCTTATCTTTACCCATATCACTACTCTGTTCAAATCATAGAATCATAGAAAGTTTCGGCACAGAAGGAGGCCATTCGGCCCATTGTGTCCGTGCCAGCCGAAAAAGAGCTATCCAGCTTAATTTCACTTTCCAGTTCTTGGTCCGTAGCCCTGTAGGTTACGGCACTTCAAGTGCACATCCAAGTACTTTTTAAACATGATGAGGGTCTCTGCCTCTACCACCCTTTCAGGCAGTGAGTTCCAGACCCCCCACCACCCTCTGGGTGAAAACATTTCTCCTCAGCTCCCCTCTATGCCTTGACTGTTCTCTTTAGATTTCTAAATTTCCCCTCACCTGACCCCCTCCCTCCCCTTTTTTTTAGTTTAAAGCCCTATCTACAATTTAGTTATTCGATTCACCAGGACACTGGTCCCAACAGAACAGCTCCCTCTCTCCCCAGTAATTGAAACCCCTGTCTCCCAAACCACTCTTTGAGCCAGGCATTTAACTCTCTGGTCTGTTTGACTCTATGCTAAGTTTGTGCAGCTCAGGTAGTAATCCAAAGATTATCACCTTTGAGGTTCAGCTTATTAATTTGGACCCGAGCTCCTCAAACTGTCTCAGCAGAACCTCATTCCTAGTTCTACCTATGTCGTTGGTTCCTATGTGGACCACAACAACTGGATCCTCCCCCTCATGCTCTAAGTTCTTCTCCAGCCACGAGGAGATGTCCCTAACCCTGGCACCAGGCAGGCAACACAGCCTTCGGGACTCCCAGTCGCTGCTGCGGAGAACAGTATCTATCTCCCTGACTATACTATCCCCTCCCACTACCACATTCCTTTTCACTCCCCCACTTGAATGGCCCCCTGTACCATGGTACTATGGTCAGTTTGCCCATCCTCCCTACGGTCTTAGTTCTTATCCACACAGGCAGCAATTACCTCATACCTGTTGGACAAGGTCAAAGACTGAGGCTCCTCCATCACTGCATCGGGGTCCCCAGACCCGCCTGACTCACAGTCACATCCTCCTGTCCCTGACCACTGAATGAATCTAAACTGCGACTGCCTCCTGGGTCAGAGTGTCTCTCCCCACCCCGCCCGCCCGCTCTCCTATATACTCGGCCGCTGGGGGGGATTGTACCTAATTGGCTGTGTTAGATGAGTAGGTGGGTTTGTATCTGATTGGCTGTCTTGCTAACCCCTGTGTTTCCATTTCCTGTCCAGCTGCTTTAGTTGTTGTGAGTGAAGTTTGTGACCGGGCCGGGCAGTGTGTGACGCAAGGGGTGAGTCCAGTCCTGCACTTTGTGGGGTTTTCTCGGTGTTGCTTTGAATCCAGAAGTGGATTGCTGATTGGGTTGTAAATGCCAGGGCTCCTTGTCAGCCATGGATCAATGGTTGGGTTATTGGGCCCCCCTGAATCACAGCCCAGGCTTTGGGTTACTGGGTCCAGTGTCTGGGTTACTGGGTCCAGTGTCTGGGTTACTGGGTCCAGTGTCTGGGTTACTGGGTCCAGTGTCTGGGTTACTGGGTCCAGTGTCTGGGTTACTGGGTCCAGTGTCTGGGTTACTGGGTCCAGTGTCTGGGTTACTGGGTCATGTTTGAGTTCATTCTCAGTCTCCCAACACACACACGTGACCACACTCTCAGTCTCCCAACACGCACACGTGACCACACTCTCAGTCTCCCAACACACACACGTGACCACACTCTCAGTCTCCCAACACACACGTGACCACACTCTCAGTCTCCCAACACACACACGTGACCACACTCTCAGTCTCCCAACACGCACACGTGACCACACTCTCAGTCTCCCAACACGCACACGTGACCACACTCTCCATCTCCCAACACACACACGTGACCACACTCTCAGTCTCCCAACACACACGTGACCACACTCTCAGTCTCCCAACACACACACGTGACCACACTCTCAGTCTCCCAACACACACGTGACCACACTCTCAGTCTCCCAACACACACACGTGACCACACTCTCAGTCTCCCAACACACACACGTGACCACACTCTCAGTCTCCCAACACGCACATGTGACCACACTCTCAGTCTCCCAACACGCACACGTGACCACACTCTCAGTCTCCCAACACACACACGTGACCACACTCTCAGTCTCCCAACACACACACGTGACCACACTCTCAGTCTCCCAACACGCACACGTGACCACACTCTCAGTCTCCCAACACACACACGTGACCACACTCTCAGTCTCCCAACACACACGTGACCACACTCTCAGTCTCCCAACACACACACGTGACCACACTCTCAGTCTCCCAACACACACACGTGACCACACTCTCAGTCTCCCAACACACACACGTGACCACACTCTCAGTCTCCCAACACACACACGTGACCACACTCTCAGTCTCCCAACACACACACGTGACCACACTCTCAGTCTCCCAACACACACACGTGACCACACTCTCAGTCTCCCAACACACACGTGACCACACTCTCAGTCTCCCAACACACACACATGACCACACTCTCAGTCTCCCAACACACACACGTGACCACACTCTCAGTCTCCCAACACGCACACGTGACCACACTCTCAGTCTCCCAACACGCACACGTGACCACACTCTCAGTCTCCCAACACGCACACGTGACCACACTCTCAGTCTCCCAACACACACGTGTGACCACACTCTCCATCTCCCAACACACACGTGAGCACACAGACCACAAGTATTCTCTCACGAGTGCACTCACACACATGAACACATACATTCTCCACACTCGCTCGCCAGGAGAGCACAGTGATGAGGAGGAACCCTGCTTCCTTATTCTCTCCCAATCCCAGGGCCACTGAGGCCAATTGTAACTCTGCTTGCCCAGTCTCCTGTTATAGGAACATAGGAACAGGAGTAGGCCATTCAGCCCCTCGTGCCTGCTCCGCCATTTGATAAGATCATGGCTGATCTGTGATCTAACTCCATATACCTGCCTTTGGCCCATATCCCTTAATACCGTTGGTTGCCAAAAAGCTATCTATCTCAGATTTAAATTTAGCAATTGAGCTCGTATCAATTGCCGTTTGCGGATGAGAGTTCCAAACTTCTACCACCCTTTGTGTGTAGAAATGTTTTTTAATCTCACTCCTGAAAGGTCTGGCTCTAATTTTTAGATTGTGCCCCCTACTCCTAAAATCCCCAACCAGTGGAAATAGTTTCTCTCTATCCACCCTATCTGTTCCTCTTAATATCTTATAAACTTCGATCAGATCACCCCTTAACCTTCGAAACTCTAGAGAATACAATCCCAATTTGTGTAATAAATTGTGTGGACTGCACATTGTCGCAGACTATAAAGGAGCTCCTGATCCTGATACACGGCCTGTGGTTCTGGATCAGACAGGTCACTACTTCAATGGACATTTAACTGGAGTGAGCAGAGTCAGTGTGACCGGAAACTCTGGATGTGCTGTGTGTGTTTGGTTTGTAACGGTCGGCCACATCAGTAGGAGCTGTCGTCACCTCTTTCTCATTTTCAACTTACACTAATAGGTGAATCTTCAGAAGCTGCTGGGAGTTGAGCACAGAGTGAGGGGCCTGCGCCAGGCAGTGAAGCCTGGGAGGGTGAGTATTGCTCCATCCACCTCCGAGTACCTGTTGTTTCAGTGTTGGTTATTTCTGTTCTCCCCGACTCTGCCCTTTTATTATCTGCACTGCGCTTAGCTCGACCTGAGAATGAGTCAGGGTGTACCAGATCCACACCAACACTCAGTGTGGACCAGGACAGGTCGGCTCCTGTACTGTATTCAAAGGGTTAACAGGCAGAACTGTATAAACACCATTACTCAGAGGGCTCAGTGTGTTAATATATCACCCAGTGTGGGACTGAGGCCCACGGATCAGGAGATCACCGCCCGGTGTGGGACTGAGGCCCACGGATCAGGAGAGCACCGCCCAGTGTGGGACTGAGGCCCATGGATCAGGAGAGCATCGCCCAGTGTGGGACTGAGGGTCAGGGAGCAGGAGATCACCGCCCAGTGTGGGACTGAGGGTCAGGGAGCAGGAGAGCACCGTCCGGTGTGGGACTGAGGGTCAGGGAGCAGGAGAGCACCGTCTGGTGTAGGACTGAGGCCCATGGATCAGGAGAGCACCGCCCAGTGTGGGACTGAGGGTCAGGGAGCAGGAGAGCACCGTCTGGTGTAGGACTGAGGCCCATGGATCAGGAGAGCATCGCCCGGTGTGGGACTGAGGCCCATGGATCAGGAGAGCATCGCCCGGTGTGGGACTGAGGCCCATGGATCAGGAGAGCATCGCCCGGTGTGGGACTGAGGCCCATGGATCAGGAGAGCATCGCCCGGTGTGGGACTGAGGCCCATGGATCAGGAGAGCATCGCCCGGTGTGGGACTGAGGCCCATGGATCAGGAGAGCATCGCCCGGTGTGGGACTGAGGCCCATGGATCAGGAGAGCATCGCCCGGTGTGGGACTGAGGCCCATGGATCAGGAGAGCATCGCCCGGTGTGGGACTGAGGCCCATGGATCAGGAGAGCATCGCCCGGTGTGGGACTGAGGCCCATGGATCAGGAGAGCATCGCCCAGTGTGGGACTGAGGGTCACGGATCAGGAGGTCACCGCCCGGTGTGGGACTGAGGCCCACAGAGACCAAGAAGGTCCCAGGTTTTATCCCTGGTGTATGTTGAATTAACTGATCTCAGCTAAGGCACCAATTGGCCTCAGTCCCTCTGGTTTAAGGAGTGAAAAGATCAGACAGGATTCCAGCTCTTTATCTCGATCCGGTGAGTGTGTGTGTGAACAACAGCCGCGAGCAGGACCACATTGTTCTGTGATGCCCTCTATGTTGAATAGCCTGCTGGCCCTCCCTGTCTCGACTCACACGAAGAATGCTGAAGTGGTGAGACACCAGAGAGCACATGTGGGATCCAGAGGCTACAAGGTATCGATGTCTTCAGGAAATAGTGGGAGCCATCGAAGGAAGGGTTCCACTAAATGGATACATGTAATTGTATCTTCGAATCACCAAATCATTGAATTACTGTATCACCGAACCATTGAATCACCAAATCATTGAATTACTATACACCAAATCATTGAATAACCAAATCATTGAATTACTATATCACCAAATCATTGAATCACCAAATAATTGAATTACTCTCACCAAATCATTGAATTACTATATCACCAAATCATTGAATAACCAAATCATTGAATTACTATCTCACCAAATCATTGAATTACCATATCACCAAATCATTGAATAACCAAATCATTGAATTACTATCTCACCAAATCATTGAATTACTATATCACCAAATCATTGAATTACTATATCACTGAACCATTGAATCACCAAATCATTGAATTACTGTATCACCAAATCTTCAAATCACCAAATCATTGAATTACTGTATCAACAAATCATTGAATTACTGTATCACCAAATCATTGAATTACTATATCACTGAACCATTGAATCACCAAATCATTGAATTACTGTATCAACAAATCATTGAATTACTGTATCACCAAATCATTGAATTACTGTATCACTGAACCATTGAATCACCAAATCATTGAATTACTGTATCACCAAATCTTCAAATCACCAAATGATTGAATTACTGTATCACCAAATCTTCAAATCACCAAATCATTGAATTACTGTATCACCAAATCATTGAATTACTGTATCACTGAACCATTGAATCACCAAATCATTGAATTACTGTCTCACCAAATCTTCAAATCACCAAATCATTGAATTACTGTATCACTGAACCATTGAATCACCAAATCATTGAATTACTGTATCACCAAATCTTCAAATCACCAAATCATTGAATTACTGTATCACCAAATCATTGAATTACTGTAACACCAAATCTTCAAATCACCAAATCATTGAATTACTGTATCACCAAATCTTCAAATCACCAAATCATTGAATTACTGTATCAGTGAATCTTCAAATAATCAAATCATTGAATTACTGCGATAACACTTAAGAAACTCGATATCATCGAGGACAAAGCAGCCCGCTTGATTGGCACCCCATCCACCACCTTAAACATTCACTCCCTTCACCACCGGCGCACCGTGGCTGCAGTGTGAACCATCCACAGGATGCACTGCAGCAACTCGCCAAGGCTTCTTCAACAGCAGTTACTGAGGTTGAGAGCGCCTGTAGCCTGAGTCCATTACCCTTTTTTTCTTCAGTTAGATGAACAAAGAATTGAGCCAGGTGGCCGTGGCCAGTGAACGGGATGAGGTGTGGTCTTTTCATACAGTATGTGGAACGACACTCTCTACACCTGAGGCTGTAATTAAGATTAGTAAAGAAAAAGTACTGGAGAAATTAATGGGACTAAAAGCCGACAAATCCCCTGGACCTGATGGCCTACATCCGAGGGTTCTAAAAGCGGTGGCTGCAGAGATAGTGGATGCATTGGTTGTAATCTTCCAAATTTCCGTAGATTCTAGAACGGTCCCTGTGGATTGGAAGGTAGCAAATGTAACCCTGCTATTCAAGAAAGGAGGGAGAGAGAAAACGGAACTATAGGCCATCAGGTTGCTAGGAAAATGCTAGGATTTATTATTAAGGACATAGTAACAGAGCACTTAGAAAATCATAGTATGATTAGGCAGAATCAATGAAAGGGAAATCGTGTTTGACACATCCACTAGATTTTTTTGAGGGTGTAACTAGCAGGGTAGATAAAGGGGAACCAGTGGATGTCGTATATTTGGATTTTCAAAAGGCATTTGATAAGGTGCCTCGTAAAAGGTTGTTACACAAGATAAGGGCTCATGGGGTTGGGGATAATATATTAGCATGGATAAAGAATTGGTTAATGGACAGAGATTGGGAATAAACGGGTCATTTTCGGGTTGGCAGGCTGTAACTAGTGGGGTGCCGCAAGGATCAGTGCTTGGGCCTCAGCTATTTACAATCTATATTAATGATTTAGATGAAGGGACCGAGTGTAATGTATCCAAGTTTGCTGATGATACAAAGCTAGGTGGGAAAGAAAGTTGTGAGGAGGATGCAAAGGGATATAGACAGATTAAGTGAGTGGGCAAGAAGGTGCCAGATGGAATAAATAGAGGGAATTGTGAATTATCCACTTTGGTAGGAAGACTAGAAAAACAGAATATTTTTTAAAAGGTGAGAGATTAAGAAATGTTGGTAGTCAGAGGGATTTGGGTGTCCTTGTACACGAATCACAGCAAGCAATTAGGAAGGCAAATGGTATGTTAGCCTTTATTGCAAGGGGGTTGGAGTTTAAGAGTAAGGAAGTCTTGCTGCAATTGTACAGGGCTTTGGTGAGACCACACCTGGAGTACTGTGTACAGTTTTGATCTCCTTATCTAAGGAAGGATATACTTACCTTGGAGGGGGTGCAACAAAGGTTCACTAGATTTGATTCCTGGGATAAGCGGGTTTTCCTATGAGGAGACATCAAGTAGAATGGGCCTATACTCTCTGGAGTTTAGGAGAATGAGAGGTGATCTCATTGAAACATATAAGATTCTGAGAGGGTTTGACAAGGTAGATGCTGAGACACTGTTTCCCCTGGCTGGAGAGTCTAGACCTAGGGGGCATAGTCGCAGGATAAGGAGTCGGCCATTTAAGACTGAGATGACGAAAAATTTCTTCACTCAGAGGGTTGTGAATCTTTGGAATTCTCTACCCCAGAGGGCTGTGGATGCTCAGTCATTGAATATATTCAAGGCTGAGATGAATAGATTTTTGGACTCTGGGGAATCAAGGGATATGGGGAAAGGGCGGGAAAGTGGAGTTGAGGTCGAAGATCAGCCATGATCTGATTGAATGGCGCAGCAGGCTCGAGGGGCCGAATGGCCCACTCCTGCTCCTATTTCTTATGTTCTTATGTTAAACCTGCAGGATCCATTCACTAATCTCTTTGTCCCAATAGATGCTAATCAAGGAAGGAGCTCTGCTGAGGGTGACTGAGGGAACACTGCAGCCTCGATACTGTTTCTTGGTAATTCAGTTTTGGATTATTTTTATCTGGTTGACTGGCCTGAATCGCTTGCAGGGTGTTAACTTTATTCCAGTTTGAGGTGAATATTCACACCATTCTGTGTAGTGAGCTGATGGTGCCTGTCCAGGCCAGGAGCCCCTGGTTGTGAGAGAAGCATTAATGAAGCTCTTTAGATAGCAGTGTTAGAGAGATCCCGCACAGCTTCCCGAGGTTAGCAGCAGGAACCTCGGCCCCCCCAGTCCCCCTGGCCCTGCCTCCCCTGATCCCCCAGTCCCCCTGGCCCTGCCTCCCCTGATCCCCCAGTCCCCCTGGCCCTGCCTCCCCTGATCCCCCAGTCCCCCTGGCCCTGCCTCCCCTGATCCCCCAGTCCCCCTGGCCCTGCCTCCCCTGATCCCCCAGTCCCCCTGGCCCTGCCTCCCCTGATCCCCCAGTCCCCCTGGCCCTGCCTCCCCTGATCCCCCCAGTCCCCCTGGCCCTGCCCCCTGATCCCCCCAGTCCCCCTGGCCCTGCCTCCCCTGATCCCCCAGGCCCTGCCTCCCCTGATCCCCCAGTCCCCCTGGCCCTGTTTTCCCTGATCCCCCCAGGTCCCCTGGCCCTGCCCCCCCTGATCCCCTCAGTCCCCCTGGCCCTGCCTCCCCTGATCCCCCCAGTCCCCCTGGCCCTGCCTCCCCTGATCCCCCCAGTGATCCTTAGTGATTAAGGATGAAATTACTTCAATGATAAGAGAGGATATAATGAGAGGTAAGCAGGCAGTGGAGACTTTATGGGTAGAATTAACAAATAGAAAAGGATTTAAGACTGTGGTGGGAGTTGTGTATAGGCCCCCTGGAGCAGCTGTGAAGTGGCAGAATGTATAAATGCAGAGATTAGACAAGCATGTCACAAAGGCGGAGTGGTTTTAATGGGGAATTTTAACTTACTATAGATTGGGATAAGCAGACGAGCTCATATCAGAAAGGTATCGAATTTCTTGTGTGTTCAGGACAGTTTTCTGCAACAATATGTGCAAGAACCAACAAGGGGGCAGGCCATATTAGATTTAATAATGAGTAATGAGCCAGATTTAGTTAACAGCCTAACGGTGTGTGAACATTTATCTAATAGTGATCATAATATGATCAAGTTCAACGTTATGTTTGAAAGAGAGAAACCCGTAACAGCTGAGATTCTAAATTTAGGTAAGGCCGACTCCAACAGGATTAAACAGAGACTGTCCACAGTAAACTGGGCAAATCTGTTAATGGGTAAAATGACAGAAGATCAGTGGGAGGTGTTCAAAAAGAATTTAACGTGATACAGAACCAGTTTATACTCCTAGGAAGAAAGAGCTCCATTTTCCAAATAAAACAGCCAAGGACGACAAAAGAGGTAAGGGACAACATAAAACTAAAAGAAAAAGCATACAAAAATGCAAAAAATAACACAGATCCTGGCGACTGGGAGAGATACAAAGAACAGCAAAGGGTGACAAAACAGATAGTAAGAGCTACAAAAAGGGAGTATGAAAAGAATTGCAAGGGATATCAAAATCAACAGAAAAAATGTTTACAATTATATTAGGAAAAAGAGGGTGGTCAAGAGCAATGTGGGCCCCTTAAAAACTGATAATGGTGAGATTGTAAATGAAAATAAGGAAATGGCGGACATGTTAAATAATTACTGTGTGTCAGTATTTACAGTAGAGGAAGAGGATAGCCTGCCGGACAGCCCAAGGAAACTAATGTTGCATTGGGGATGGGGACTCACCATAATTAACAAAAGCAAATTAACAGTAATGAAAATAATGGCACTAAAGAGTGACAAATCCCCAGGACCAGATGGTTTCCATCCCAGGGTTTTAAAGGAAGTAAGTGAGAACATTGCAGATGCCCTAACTATAATCTTCCAAAGTTCTCTCGATTCAGAAACCATTCCTTTAGATTGGAAAATTGCACATGTCACTCCGCTATTTAAAAAAGGGAGAGAGGGAAACAAGGGAATTATAGACCAATTAGCCTAACATCTGTTGTCGGGAAATTACTAGAGTCTATAATTAAGGATAGAGTGACTGAACACCTTGAACATTTTCAGCTGATCAGAGAGAGCCAGCGTGGGTTTGTAAAGGGGAGGTCATGCCTGAGGGAACTGATTTGATTTTTTGAAGAGGTGACTAAAGTAGTGGGAAGGGGAATGTCTATAGATGTTGTTTATGTGGACTTCCAGAAGGTATTTGATAAAGAGACTGTTAGCTTTGTAGGTTGCTGAGGGAAGTATGGGTGGAAATTGCAGAGGTACTGGTCATAATCTTCTAATCCTCCTTAGATACAGAGCTGGTGCCAGAGGACTGGAGAATTGCAAATGTTACACCCTTGTTCAAAAAAGGTTTAAGGATAAACCCAGCAACTATGGGCCAGTCAGTTTATCCTTGGTGGTGGGGAAAGCTTTTAGAAATGATAATCCGGGACAGAATCAATAATCACTTGGAAGAGTGTAGATTGAATAGGGAAAGCCAGCATGGATTTGTTAAAGGCAAATCATGTTTAACGAACTTGATTGAGTTTTTTGATGAGGTAACAGAGGGGGTTGATGAGGGCAATGTGGTTGATGTGGTGTCTATGGATTATCAAAAGGCGTTTGATGAAATGCCACGTAACAGGCTTGTCATCAAAATTTAAGCCCATGGAATAAAAGAGGCAGTGACAGCATGGATACAAAATTGGCTAAGTGACAGGAAAAAGAGAGTAGTGGTGAACGGTTGTTTTTCGGACTGGAGGGAGGTGTACAGTGGTGTTCCCCAGGGGTCGGTGCTGGGACCACTGCTTTTCTTGATATATATTAATGACTTGGACTTGGGTGTACAGGGCACAATTTCTAAATTTGCAGATGACACAAAACTTGGAAGTGTAGTAAACAGTGAGGAGGATAGTGATAGACTTCAAGAGGATATAGACAGGCTGGTGGCATGGGCGGACACCTGGCAGATGAAATTTAACGCAGAGAAGTGCGAAGTGATATGTTTTGGTAGGAAGAATGAGGAGAGGCAATATAAACTAGAGGGCACAATTCTAAAGGGATGCAGGAACAGAGAGATCTGGGGGTATAAGTGCATATATCTTTGAAGGTGGCAGGACAGGTTGAGAAAGCGGTTTAAAAAAAAGATATGAGATCCTGGGCTTTATAAATAGAGGCATGGAGTACAAAAGCAAGGAAGTTACGTTGAACCTTTATAAAACACTGGTTCGACCACAACTGGAGTATTGTGTCCAGTTCTGGGGCACCGCACTTTAGGAAGGATGTGAACGCCTTAGAGAGGGTGCAGAATGGATTTACTAGAATGATTCCAGGGATGAGGGACTTTAGTTACGTGGATAGACTGGAGAAGCTGGGATTTTTCTGCATGGAGCAGAGAACATTGAGAGGAGATTTGATAGAGGTATTCAAAATCATGAAGGTTTAGATAAAGTAAATAAAGAGAAACTGTTCCCATTGGCGGAAGGGTCGAGAACCAGAGGACACAGGTTTAAGGTGATTGGCAAAAGAACCAAAGGTGACATGAGGTGAAACTTTTTTATGCAGCGAGTGATTAGGCACTGCCTGAAAGGATGGAGGAGGCAGATTCAATCATGGCTTTCAAAAGGGAATTGGATAAATATTTGAAGAGAAAAAATTTGCAGGGCTATGGCGAAAGAGTGGGGGAATGGGACTAACTGGATTGCTCTTACAAAGAGCCGAACAAGCTCGATGGGCCGAATGGCCTCCTTCTCTGCTGTAACCTTTCTATGATTCTAGCTAAAGTTGAAGCAAATTATTGACCTGATTGGCTGAGCGGCAGGAGACAGAGAGTCGGGATAATGGGCAGGTACTCACATTGGCAGGATGTGACTAGTGGTGTCTTGCAGGGATCTGTGTTGGGGCCTCAATTATGCACTGTATTTATTAATGATTTAGATGATGGGATAGAGAGCCATATATCCAAGTCTGCCAATGACACAAAGATAGGCAGCGTTGTAAGCTGTGTAGATGGAAGCATAAAATTACAGAGAGATATTAATAGATTAGGTGAATGGGCAAAACGGTGACAAATGGATTTCAATGTAGACAAGTGTGAGGTCATCCACTTTGGACCTAAAAAGGATAAGATCAGAGTACTTTCTAAATGGTGAAAAGCTTGAAACAGTGAAGGTCCAAAGGGACTTAGAGGTCCATGTACATAGATCATTAAAATGTCATGGACAGGTACAGAAAATAATCAGAAAAGCTGATGGAATGCTGTCCTTTATATCTAGAGGACTAGAATACAAGGGGGCAGAAGTTATGCTGCAGCTAAACAAAACCCTGGTTAGACCACACCTGAAGTCTGTGAGCAGTTCTGGGCACCGCACCTTAGGAAGGATATACTGGCCTTCGAGGGAGTGTAATGTAGATTTATTAGAATGATACCTGGACTCCAAGGGTTAAATTATGAGGAGAGATTACACAAACTAGGGTTGTATTCCCTGGAATTTAGAAAATTAAGGGATGATTTGATCGAAGTTTTCAAGATATTGAGGGGAACTGATAGGGTAGATAGAGAGAAACTATTTCCGCTGGTTGGGTCTAGGACTAGGGGACATAGCCTAAAAATTAGAGCCAGGACTTTCAGGAGTGAAGTTAAGAAATACTTCTACACACAAAGGGTGGTAGAAGTTTGGAACTCTCTTCTGCAAATGGCAGTTGATACTAGCTCAATTGTTAATTTTAAATCTGAGATTGATAGATTTTTGTTCACCAAAGGTATTAAGGGATATGGGGCTAAGGCGGGTATATGGAGTGAGGTCACAGATTAGCCATGATCTCATTGAATGGCGGAACAGGCTCGAGAGGCCAAATGGCCTAATCCTGATACTATGTTTCCGATGCCCCTCCTGCCCACCCTGCCCCCCCTGCACTTCCTCCCAAGGTGGAATCGACCCTGGCAGTTTACTGATATTGTCCGATAAACCTGAATCATAGGAGCAGGGTCAGAATTGCACATCTTCAAGCAGTTGTCGGGAGCTCCATCCAGGTTACGTCAAATGGAAAGGTATATAGGTACAAAGGAAACATCTGGGGACTTGTGCCAAATTGGGAGAGCTGTCCCACAGACTAGACAAGCAACAGCCTGACATAGCCATACTCACAGAATCATACCTGTCAGACCAACATACCAGCATAGTGGTTATGTTACTAGACTAGTAATCCAGAGACCTGGACCAATAATCCAGCGACATGAGTTCAAATCCCACCACGGCAGCTGGGGAATTTAAATTCAGTTAAATAAAAATCTGGAATCAAAAACTAGTATCAGTAATGGTGACCATGAAACTACCAGATTGTCATAAAAACCCATCTGGTTCACTAATGCCCTTTAGGGAAGGAAACCTGCTGTCCTTACCCAGTCCAGCCTATATGTGACTCCAGACCCACAGCAATGTGGTTGATTCTTAATCGCCCTCTGAAATGGCCTAGCAAGACACTCAGTCATACAATCTCGCGACAGAAAGTCACAATAAGGACCACCCGGCATCAGACCACTAGGCACCAGACATGACAATGGCAAACCAAGTCCAGTCGACCCTGCAAAGTCCTCCTCACTAACATCTGGGGACTTGTGCCAAAATTGGGAGAGCTGTCCCACAGACTAGTCAAGCAACAGCCTGACATAGCCATACTCACAGAATCATACCTTTCAGCCAACGTCCCAGACTCTTCCATCACCATCCCTGGGTATGTTCAGACCCACCAGAGGTGGCAGTACAGTGATATACAGTCAGGAGGGAGTGGCCCTGGGAGTCCTCAACATTGACTCTGGACCCCATGAAGTCTCATGGCATCAGGTCAAACATGGGCAAGGAAACCTCCTGCTGATTACCAACTACCGCCCTCCCTCAGCTGATGGATCAGTCCTCCTCCATGTTAAACACCACGTGGAGGAAGCACTGAGGGTAACAAGGGCACAAAATGTACTCTGGGTGGGGGACTTCAATGTCCATCACCAAGAGTGCCACACAACACGTTGGATGGTGTCCTCAGTGCGAAGACGGGACTTCATCTCCACGAGGACTGTGCGGTGGTCACTCCTATCAATACTGCCATGGACAGATGCATCTGCAACAGGTAGATTGGTGAGGACGAGGTCAAGTAGATTTTTCCCTCGTGTTGGTTCGCTCACCACCTGTCACGGGCCCAGTCTGGCAGCTATGTCCTTCAGGACTCGGCCAGCTTTGTCAGTATTGCTGCTACTGAGCCACTCTTGGTGATGGACGTTGAAGTCCCCCACCCAGAGTACATTCTGTGCCCTTGCTACCCTCAGTGCTTCCTCCAAGTGGTGTTCAACATGGAGGAGGACTGATTCATCAGCTGTGGGAGGGCGGTAGGTGGTTATCAGCAGGAGGTTTCCTTGCCCATGTTTGACCTGATGCCATGAGATTTCATGGGGTCCAGAGTCAATGTTGAGGACTCCCAGGGCCACTCCCTCCTGACTGTATATCACTGTACCGCCACCTCTGGTGGGTCCGTTCTGCCAGTGGGACAGGTCATACCCAGGGATGGTGATGGAAGAGTCTGGCACGTTGGCTGAAAGATATGATTCTGTGAGTATGGCTATGTCAGGCTGTTGCTTGACTAGTCTGTGGGACAGCTCTCCCAATTTTGGCACAAGTCCCTAGGTGTTAGTGAGAAGGACTTTGCAGGGTCGACTGGGCTTAGTTTACCTTTGACGTGTCCGGTGCCTAGTGGTCCGATGCCGGGTGGTCCGTCCGGTTTTATTCTTATTGTGACTTTTTTTAGCGAGATTTTACAACTGAGTGGCTTGCTAGGCCATTTCAGAGGGCAATTAAGAATCAACCACATTGCTGTGGGTCTGGAGTCACATATAGGCCAGACCGGGTAAGGACGGCAGGCTTCCTTCCCTAAAGGACATTTGTGAACCAGATGGGTTTTTACGACAATCAATATGACAGATTGCAGTTTTGTGGCCATCATTAGTAATACTAGTTTTTTTATTCCAGATTTTATTTGATTGAATTTAAATTCCCCAGTTGCCGTGGAGGGATTTGAACTCATGTCTATGGATTATTAGTCGATGCCTCTGGATTACTAGTCCAGTAACATAACCACTATGCGACCGTACCCATTAGCGGGTAACATAAAAGGGAACCCAAAAATCTTTTATAAACATATAAAAAGTAAAAGGACAATTAAAGTAATGGTGGGGCCAATTAGGGACAAAGAAGGAAATCTTGTGGAGGCAGAGGACACGGCTGAGGTACTGAATGAGGACTTTGCATCTGTCTTCACAAAAGAAGAGGATGAAATTAATGTCGCAGTCGAGGAGGAGGGAATAGAGATATTGGATAGGATCAAAATAGATAGAAAGGAGGTGCTAAAAAGGTTGGCATCACTCAAAGTTAACAAGTCACCTGGTAGAGATGGGATGCATCCTCGGTTACTGAGGGAAGCTGGGGTGGAGACAGCAGAAGCTCTGACCACAATCTTTCAATCCTCCTTGGATATGAGAGTGGTGCCAGAGGACTGGAGGATTGCAAATGTTACATCCCTGTTCAAGGACAAAATTAATTCTCACTTGGAGAAGCATGGGTTAATAAGGGACGGCCAGCAAGGATTTGTTAAAGGAAATAATGTCTGACTAACCTGACTGAGTTCTTTTATGCAGTAACGGAGAGGGTTGATGAGGGTCGTGCAGATTTTGTGTATATGGACTTTCAAAAAGCATCCGATAAAGTACCACATAATAGACTTATTCGGAGACTAGAAGCACATGGGATGGTGGTAACTAAGGTATATAATTGGCTAAGAGATAGGAGGTGGAGAGTAATGGTGAACAGATGTTTTTCTGATTGGAGAGAAGTATGCAGTGGGGTCTCTGAGGGGTCAGTATTAGGACCATTGCTTTTCTTATTGTATTTAAATGACCTGGACTTGGGTATAGGGAGTACAATTTCAAAGTTTTTGGATGATACAAAACTTGGCAAGGTAGTAAGTAGTGAGAAGGACAGTAATAGACTTCAGGAGGACAGAGACAGACACATGTTAGATGCGATTTAATGCAGATAAGTGTGAAGTGATGCACTTTGGGAGGAACACGGAGAGGCAGTATAATCTAAACGGTACTATTTTGAAGGGGTGCACGAGCAGAGGGACCTGGGCGAGCATATTTACAAATCTTTGAAGGTGGCAGGGAATGTTAATAAGACAGTTTAGAAAGTGTATGGGATACTTAGCTTTGTAAATAGGGGCACTGAATACAAAAGAAGGAAATCGTGCTAAACCTTTACAAATCACTGGATAGGCCTCAGTTGTGTTCAATTCTGGACTCCACACTTTAGGAAGGATATCAAGGCCTTAGAGAGGGTACAGAGGAGATTTACCAAGGATGAGGGACTTCAGTTATGTGGAGATTGGAGAAGCTGGGATTGTTCTCCTCAGAGCAGAGAAGGTTAAGGGGAGATTTGATAGAGGCATTCAGAATAATGAAGGGTTTTGATAGGACAAATAGGGAGAAACTGTTTCCTCTGCCAAGTGGGTCGGTAACCAGAGGTCATAGATTTAAAATAATTGGCAAAAGAACTAGAGGGGAAATGAGGAGAAATTTTTTCACACGAGGCATTGTTAAGATCTGGAACGCACCAGCTGACAGGTTGATGGACGCAGATTCCATTGGAACTTTCAAAAGGCAATTTGACATGTACTTGAAGAGGATTAATTTGCAGGGTTTTGGGGAAAAGCTGGGGTGTGGGACTAAATTGGACAACTCTTTCAAAGGGCCAAATGGCCTCTTTCTGTGCTGTAAGATTCTATGATTCTATGGTCTCCCTCTCCTGGACAATGTTCCCACTCCCTGGTTCCCAGTCCCTGGTCCACTCTCCTGGACAATATTCACACTCTTTGGTTCCCAGTCCCTGGTCCACTCTCTGGTTTCATAGAATCGTTACAGCACAGAAGGAGGCCATTCAGCCCATTCAGCCCGTACCGGCACTTTGTAAGAGAAATCCAGTTAGTCCATTCCCCCGGCTCTTTCCCTGTAGCCCTCCAATTTTTTTCCCTTCAAGTATTTATCCAATTCCTCTTTGAAAGCCATGATTGAATCTGCCTCCACCACCCTTTCAGGCAGCGCATTCCAGATCCCAACCACTCACTGTGTAAAAAAAGGTTTTCCTCATGTCGCCTTTGGTTCTTTTGCCAATCACCTTAAACCTGTGTCCTCTGGTACTCGACCCTTCCACCAATGGGAACAGTTTCCCTTTATTTACTTTATCTAAACCTTTCATGATTTTATCAAATCTCCTCTCAACCTTCTCTGCTCTAAGGAGAACAACTCCAGCTTCTCCAGTCTATCCACATAACTGAAGTCCCTCATCCCTGGAACCATTCTAGTAAGTTAAGGAGAGTATTAGATTGAAAGAAGAGGCCTATAATGTTGCCAAGAAGATAATAAGCCTGGGGATTGGGAGAGTTTTAGAAACCAGCAAAGGACGACCAAAAAATTGATAAAAAGGGAGAAAATAGAATATGAAAGTAAACTAGCAAGAAATATAAAAACGGATTGTAAGAGCTTCTACAAGTATGTAAAAAGGAAGAGAGTAGCAAAAGTAAACATTGGTCCCTTAGAGGCTGAGACATGAGAAATTATAATGGGGAATCAGGAAATGATAGAAACGTTAAACAAATATTTTGTATCTGTCTTCACAGGAGAAGACACAAAAAGCACACCAAAAATAGTGGGGAACCAAGGGGTAAATAAGAGTGAGGAACTTAAAACAATTGATATCATTAGAGAAAAAGTACTGGACAAACTAATGGGACGAAAAGCCACCAAATCCCCAGGACCTGATCGCCCACATCCTAGGGTTCTAAAAGAGGTGGCTGCAGAGACAGTGGATGCATTGGTTGTGATCTTCCAAAATTCTCTAGATTCTAGAACGGTCCGAGCGGATTGGAAGGTGGCAAATGTAACCCCGCTATTCAAGAAAGGAGGGAGAGAGAAAACAGGAAACTACAGACCGGTTAGCCTGACATCGGTCGTCGGGAAAATGCTGGAATCCATTGTTAAGGAAGTGGTAACAGGGTACTTAGAAAATCATAATATGATTAGGCAGAGTCAACATGGTTTTATGAAAGGGAAATCGTGTTTGACAAATCTATTAGAGTTTTTTGAGGATGTAACTAGCAGGGTAGATAAAGGGGAACCAGTGGATGTAGTATATTTGGAATTTGAAAAGGCATTCGATAAGGTGCCACATAAAAAGTTGTTACACAAGGTAAGGGCTCATGGGGTTGGGGGTAATATATTAGCATGGACAGAAGATTGGTTAACGGACAGAAAACAGAGAGTGGGGATAAACGGGTCATTTTCAGGTTGGCAGGCTGTAACTAGCGGGGTGCCGCAAGGATCGGTGCTTGGGCCTCAGCTATTTACAATCTATATTAATGACTTAGATGAAGGGACTGAGTGTAATGTATCCAAGTTTGCTGATGATACTAAGCCAGGTGGGAAAGTAAGCAGTGAGGAGGACACAAAGAGTCTGCAAAGGGATATAGACAGGTTAATTGAGTGGACAAGAAGGTGGCAGATGGGGTATAATGTGGGGAAATGTGAGGTTATTCACTTTGGTAGGAAGAATAGAAAAATGGAATATTTTTTAAATGGTGAGAAACTATTAAATGTTGGTGTCCAGAGAGACTTGGGTGTCCTCATGCAAGAAACACAAAGTTAGCATGCAGGTACAGCAAGCAATTAGGAAGGCAAATGGCATGTTGGCCTTTATTGCAAGAGGGTTGGAGCACAAGAGTAAGGAAGTCTTGCTACAATTGTACACGGCTTTAGTGAGACCTCTCTTGGAGTACTGCGTACAGTTTTGGTCTCCTTATATAAGGAAGGATATACTTGCCTTAGAGGCGGTGCAGCAAAGGTTCACTAGATTGATTCCTACAATGAGAGGATTGTCCTATGATGAGAGATTGAGTAGAATGGGCCTATACTCTCTGGAGTTTAGAAGAATGTGAGGTGATCTCATTGAAACATATAAGATTCTGAGGTGGCTTGACAGGGTAAATGCTGAGAAGTTGTTTCCCCGGCTAGAGAGTCTAGAACTAGGGGGCATAGTCGCACGATAAGGGGCCGGCCATTTAAGACCGAGATGATGAGGAATTTCTTCACTCAGAGGGTTGTGAATCTTTGGAATTCTCTACCCCAGAGGGCTGTGGATGCTGAGTCATTGAATATATTCAAGGCTGAAATAGACAGATTTTTGGAATCAAGGGATATGGGGATCGGGCGGGAAAGTGGAGCTGAGGTCGAAGGTCAGTCATGATCTGATTGAATGGCGGAGCAGGCTCGAGAGGCTGTATGGCCTACTCCTGCTCCTATTTCTTAAGTTCTTAAATCTTTTCTGCACCCTCTCTAAGGCTTTCACATTCTTCCTAAAGTGCGGCGCCCAGAATACTCAAGTTGTGGCAGAACCAGTGTTTTATAAAGGCTCATCATGACTTCCTTGCTTTTGTACTCTAGGCCTCTATTTATAAAGCCCAGGATCCCGTATGCTTTTTTAACCACTTTCTCAACCTACCCTGCCACCTTCAATGATTTGTGCACATATACCCCCAGGTCTCTCTGTTCCTGTACCCCCTTTAGAATTATATCCTTTAGTTTATATTGCCTCCCCTCGTTCTTCCTGCCAAAATGTATCACTTTGCACTTCTCTGCGTTAAATTTCATCTGCCACATGTCCACCCATTCCATCAGCCTGTCTATGTCCTCTTGAAGTCTATCACTATCCTCCTCAGTGTTCACTACACTCCCAAGTTTTGCATCATCTGCAAATTTTGAAATTGTGCCCTGCACACCCGAGTCCAAGTCATGGGAAACACCACTGTACACCTCCCTCTAGTCCGAAAAACAACCGTTCACCACAACTCTGTTTCCTGTCACTTAGCCAATTTAGTATCCATGCTGCCACTGCCCCTTTTATTCCATGGGCTTCAATTTTGCTGACAAGCCTATTATATGGCACTTTATCAAACGCCTTTTGAAAGTCCATACACACCACATCAACTGCATTGCCCTCATCTACCCTCTCTGTTACCTCATCAAAAAACTCAATCAAGTTAGTTAAATTCGATTTGCCTTGAACAAATCCGTGCTGGTTTTCCTTTATTAATCCACACTTGTCCAAGTGACTGATAATTCTGTCCCAGATTATCTTTTCCAAAAGTTTCCCCACCACCGAGGTTAAACTGACTGGCCTGTAGTTGCTGGGTTTATCCTTACACCCTTTTTTGAACAAGGGTGTAACATTTGCAATTCTCCAGTCCTCTGACACCGCCCCCATATCTACGGATGAGTGGAAGATTATGGCCAGGACCTCCGCAATTTCCACCCTTACTTCCCTCAGCAACCTAGGATGAATCCCATCCAGACCGGGTGACTTATCTACTTTGAGTACAGCCAGCCTTTCTAGTACCTCTTTATCAATTTTTATCCCATCCAGTATCTCAACTACCTCCTCTTTTACTGTGACCCTGGCAGCATCTTGTTCCTTGGTAAAGACATGCAAAGTACTCATTTAGTACCTCGGCCATCCCCTCTGCCTCCATGTGTAGATCTCCTTTTTGGTCCCTAATCGGCCCCACCCCTCCTCTTACTACCCGTTTACTATTTAAATGCCTATAGAAGACATTTAGATTCCCTTTTATGTTTGCTGCCAGTCTATTCTCATACTCTCTCTTTGCCCCTCTTATTTCATAGAAATATAGAAAATAGGAGCAAGAGTAGGCCATTCGGCCCTTCGGGCCTGCTTCGCCATTCAAAGTGATCATGGCTGATCATCTAACTCAGTACCCTGTTCCCGCTTTTTCCCCATATCCCTTGATCCCTTTAGCATTAAGAAATATATCGATCTCCTTCTTGAATACATCTAATGACTTGGCCTCCACTGCCTTCTGTGATAGAGAATTCCACAGGTTCACCACCCTCTGAGTGAAGAAATTTCTCCTCATCTCGGTTCTAAATGGCATACCCCGTATCCTGAGACTGTGACCCCTGGTTCTGGACTCTCCAGCCATCGGGAACATCCTCCCTGCATCTAGTCTGTCTAGTCCTGTTAGAATTTTACATGTTTCGATGAGATCACCTCTCATTCTTCTAAACTCTAGTGAATATAGGCCTAGTCAACCCAATCTCTCCTCATACATCAGTCCTGCCATCCCAGGAATCAGTCTGGTAAACCTTCATTGCACTCCCTCCATGGCAAGGACATCCTTCCTCAGATTAGGAGACCAAAACTGCACACAATATTCCAGATGTGGTCTCACCAAGGCCCTGTATAACTGCAGTAAGACATCCCTGCTCCTGTACTCAAATCCTCTTGCAATGAAGGCCAACAAAACATTCGCCTTCCTAAATGCTTTTTGCACCTGAATGCTCGCTTTCAGCGACTGGTGTACAAGGACACCCAGGTCTCGTTGCACCTCCCCTTTTCCCAATCTATCACCATTCAAATAATAATCTGCCTCTCTGTTTTTACAACCAAAGTGGATAACCTCACATTTATCCACGTTATACTGCATCTGCCATGTTCTTGCTCACTCACCCAACTTGTCTAAATCACATTGGAGCCTCTTTGCATCCTCCTCACAGCTCACATGTGCTTTAATTTTGCACACTAACCTCTTGTGTGGGACCTTATCAAAAGCCTTCTGAAAATCCAAATACACCACATCCACTGGTTTTCCCCTATCTATTCTACTAGTTACAGCCAAAACTCCAGTAGATTTGTTAAACATGATTTCCCTTTCATAAACCCATGCTGACTTTGTCCAATCCCATTAATGCCCTCCAAGTGTTCTGTTATCACATCTGTTATAATAGACTCTAGCATTTTCCCCACTACTGATGTTAGGCTAACTGGTCTGTAATTCCCTGTTTTTTCTCTCCATCCTTTTTTAAATAGTGGGGTTACATTTGCCACCCTCCAATCTGTAGGAACTGTTCCAGAGTCTATGGAATTTTGGAAGATGATCACCAATGCATCCACTATTTCCAGGGCCACTTCCTTTAGTACTCTGGGATGTAGATTATCAGGCCCTGGGGATTTGTCAGCCTTTAGCCCCATTAATTTCCCTAGCACTATTTTTTTTAACTAATACATGTTTCCTTCGGTTCCTCCTTCTCACTAGACCCTTGGTTCCCCGACATTCCCGGGAGGTTATTTGTGTCCTCCTTTGTGAAGACAGAACCAAAGTATGTATTTAATTGTTCTGCCATTTCTTTGTTCCCCATTATAATTTCCCCCATTTCTGACTGTAAGGGACCTACATTTGTCTTCACTAATCTTTTTCTCTTGACATATTTATAGAAGCTTTTACAGTCAGTTTTTATGTTCCCTGCTAGTTTACTCTCATACTCTATTTTTCCCCTCTTAATCAATCTCTTTGTCCTCCTTTGTTGAATTCTAAACTGCTCCCAATCCTCAGGCTTGCTGCTGTTTCTGGCAATTTTATATGTCTCCTCTTTGGATCCAATACTATCCCTAATTTCTTTTGTAAGCCACGGTTGAGCAACCTTTCCTGTTTTATTTTTGCGCCAGACAGGAATGAATAATTGTTGTAATTCCTGCACACGTTCTTTAAATATTAGCCATTGCCTATCCACCGTCATCCCTTTTAGTAAAGTTCCCAATCTATCATAGCCAACTCGCACCTCATACTTTCGTGATTTCCTTTATTTAAATTCAGGACCCCAGTTTCAGATTCAACTACTTCACTCTCCATCTTAATGAGGAATTTCCTTTTTTCACTTCCCCTCTGCACTTTCTATATTCTGCCTGGTTCTCACTTGTATTATCAGCCTGACATCTGTCATACGCCCCTTTTTTTCTGTTTCATCTTACTCTCCATCTCTTTTGTCATCCAGGGAGCTCTGGCTTTAGTTGCCCTACCTTTCCCCCCCATGGGAATGTACCTAGACTGTACCCGAACCATCTCCTCTTTAAAGGCCACCCATTGTTCAATTACAGTTTTGCCTGTCAATCTTTGATTCCAATTTACCCGGGCCAGATCCGTTCTCAACCCATTGAAATTGGCCCTCCTCCAATTAAGTATTTTTACTCTAGATTGCTCCTTGTCCTTTTCCATAACTAATCTAAACCTTATAATACTATGATAACTGTTCCCTAAATATTCCCACACTTGCTCCACTTGGCCCACCTCATTTCCCAGAACCAGATCCAGCAATGCCTTCTTCCTCGTTGGACCGGAAACATACTGATCAAGAAAGTTCTCCTGAACACACTTCAAAAATTCGTCCCCCTTTTTGCCCTTTACACTATTACTGCTCCCTGACAATGTTCACACTTTCTGGTTTCCAGTCCATGGTCCCCTCTGTAGAGATAGGGTTCCTGTTTTGTGGGCACTCAGCCCTAGGTTACCCTTCCAATAATTCACTTGGCAGTCCCAATTGGATATAACAAGCCTTTATTATAACACCAGCAGAATCATCAATACACACAGTATTTAAGCGACAATAACAGAATACAAGGTTGGTATTACCCGGTTACAAGTCCCCAGGTCAGCGCCGCAGGACAGTGGATCTTGTTCTCTGCTGTGATTAGATTTTTTTTGCTTATCCATTTATACTTTTGTTGGATACGCCTACTTTTTGGATTTGCTGAAATTCGTCCAATATGCACAGATTGAGTAAGGTCGATTTTGCAATGGTGGGGGGTTGGCAGCGAGGGGGGGGGGGGTGAAGGTGCGCGTGGCAAACCCGCATAAACAAAACTTACCATTTGTGACCCGATCCCCATGTTGATTAATGATGATTAACGTCCTCTCCGGGTTTTGCGCCTGGCAGCTAACCTGATTGACAGGCTGTCGTCAGGAGCTGCAACGTGAGGGTTGGGGGAGAGAAGGGGAGAGAGCATGACGTCATCCGGCGCTGGACTGGGAGATCGGGGGGGAGAGGGGAAGATCGGGGGGGAAGAGGGGGGCATCGGGGGGGGGAGAGTGGAAGATTAGGGGTGAAGGGGGGAGATCGGAGAGGGAGATTGGAAGATCGGGGAGGTGAGGAGGACATTGGGGGGGGTGAAGAGTAAGACATCAGGAGGATATTGGGAGGTGAAGAGGGGGAGATCGGAGAGGGAGACTGGAAGATCGGGTGGTGAAGAGGGGAAGATCAGAGAGGGAGACATCGGACATCAGAGCAGGGTGCAAAGGTAGGTTAATTTTGTGTTTTAACTTCCTTCCAAGGTGTTTTATGTAATTTATTTCCCTGTAATCTTGTTCCCTGATCCGGTCCTTCTCGCCTGGCTTCTCCAGGCATAAATCAGAAGCGGTGGGCAAGCCGCCCAGGTAAGTTATAAATCACTACAATTACTTCATCTGTCACAGGTGAAGTGCCTTCAGTACCTCAATGAGGTACATTTGACTCTTTAACTGTCATCCCGCTGGCTTTAATTGCCAGCAGGACTTCCGTTCTCGGGTCACCCGCACGCACACAGGTGGGTCCCTGGGAAACTCGGAAGTTGGCTGGTTGGAGCCGGCTTCCGAACCCAAATGGGATTTCCGCGATTTTCGGAGCACACCTGCCCCCAATGCACCCGCAATTGCCCCCTAAAATTGAGCCCGGTGTCTTTGCTCGATTTGGCTTCAAGTGGCTTGTTTCTTACAAAGATTACTGTGTCTTTGTTTGCCTCAACGAGGTGTGAATTTCCTCCCATCCACTTATCTTAACGCAGATTACTGTGTCCTTGTTTAGAGTGAAGTGTGACTTCCCTGCATTTTTTTGATCTTTCCCAGACTGACTGTCTTTGTTTGTTGTTTATCAAGTAACAAGGTCAAAGGCCCTTAAAGTAATTCAACAGTTAATGGGATTATCTGGGCTTCTTTTGTTTGATGTGGAGATGCCGGTGATGGACTGGGGTTGACAATTGTAAACAATTTTACAACACCAAGTTATAGTCCAGCAATTTTATTTTAAATTCACAAGCTTTCGGAGGCTTCCTCCTTCCTCAGGTGAACGGTGTTGGAAAATTTTGTTTGATATCCCCTTCGTCAGGTGAAGGGGATAATCTCCGAAAGCTTGTGATTTTAAAATAAATTTGTTGGACGATAACCTGGTGTTGTAAGATTCCTTACATTTGTCAACCCCAGACCATCACCGGCATCTCCACGTTTTGTTTGATAAAACAGAGCTGGTCAAACTTCTAATCTTATACTTTCCCAGGCAAATGTGTGGTCTACACAATAGACTTCCAGTCTCTCTCTCTTCATTCCCGAAATTCCACTCTCCCCACCCCCCTCTCCCCCACCTCCCCCCCCGATGCTCCCCTCTTCACCCTTGATCTTCCCCTCTCTCCCCCCACCCCGATCTTCCCCTCTCTCCCCACCCCCCCGATTTTCCATTCTCTCCCCCTCCACCCTCGATCTTCCCCTCTCTCCCCCCCACCGTGATCTTCCCCCCTCTCCCCCCCCCCCTGCCGAGTCTTCGAGTCCAGCGCTGGATGACGTCTTGCATCTACACAATAGAACGTCAATTGCACGCCAAGGACATGTTTTAACCTCTTTGATTTGACAATGATCTTGTACTGGACATACATTGCTGACAGTTGCTCCGTACAGACTGACCGTCTCGGTGATATCTGTCCCCTGATCGATTGAGATCTCTCAGCGGCAGAACTGCCACCTCTTGTGTTTTACATTCCAGTCTTCTATTTGACCCTTTGTGTGCTGAGCACTTTTTAGTATCAGCTAGCTAATTTTTATTCTTTTACATTTTTATCTTACACCTCTCACTGAAAATATTCACACACTCTGGTTTCCAGTCCATAGTCTCCCTCTCACTGACAGGATGACCATTTCAGGACCGGAGAACAGCCCACAAACCAAATTCATGTCCAGGTTGCTGAGCAGAACAGTTGTGCTCAGAAACGGTTGGAAGAATGTGGGGATGAGCTTCATTCAGGCTCCAGCCTGTCCTGGGTCTAGGCCACACTGGCCGGCTTCCAGTCGCTGAGCCAGCCCCAAGACTGAGCCATTCACTGACTGGGTCTCACCCTTTCCCCACGTTGGACTCCGAGTGATGAGCCCTGCGGGTGACTGGACCTACAGGGCCAGTAATATCTGATCCTCCTCTTACAGATGAGTGACATGTTCCTGTACACTGCACCCCAACACAATGGGAGATATAAACTCAGCAAGACACTGCCACTGACGAGCATGAAGGTAAGTGATAGACACCGACTGTCAGGGATCAAGAGACAGACTGAAAGGGCACAGAGGGACACGGGGTGTAGGTGTTGGGAGAGGGGTGTGGGTGCTGGGTGGGGGTTGTGTGGTTGGAAGGTGTGGGTGCTGGGAGGAGGAGAATGGGTGTTGGGAGGTGGGGTGGGTGTGGGGGTGGGGGGCGGTTGTGTGGGTGTCATACGAGCCTACGAATTAAGAGCAGGAGGTGGCCATTCGGCCCCTCGAGCCTGCTCTCCCATTTGATAAGATCACGGCTGATCTGATTGTGACCTCAACCCTACTTTCCCGTCTACCTCCTATAACCTTTGACTCTCTTGTTAATCAGGAATCTATCTAACTCAGCCTTAAAAATATTCAATGACCCTGCCTTTACCACTCTCTGGTGGAGGGAGTTCCACAGACTCACGACCCTCTGAGAGAAAACATTTCTCCTCATCTCCGTCTTAAATGGGAGACCCCTTATTTTTAAACTGTGGCCCCTCGTTCTAGGCTCTCCCACAAGGGGAAACATCCTCTCAGCATCTATCCCTTCTAGTCCCCTCAGGATCTTATATGTTTCAATAAGATCACCTCTCATTCTTCTAAACTCCAGTGTATACAGGCCCAACTTGTCCAACCTTTCCTCATAAGATAACCCCCTCATCCCAGGAATCAGTCGAGTGAACCTTTTCTGAACCACCTCCAAAGCAATTATGTCCTTTCTTAAATAAGGAGACCAAAACTGCACACAGTATTCTAGATGTGGTCTCACCAATGTCCTGTCCAACTGTAGCAAAACATCTCTACTTTTATATTCCATTCCCCTTGCAATAAATGACAACATTCCATTTGCCTTCCTAATCACTTCCTGTACCTGCATACTAACTTTTTGTGATTCATGTGCTAGGACACCCAGATCCCTCTGTACCTCAGAGTCCTGCAATCTCTCTCTATTTAAATAATATATTGCTTTTCTATTCCTCCTGCCAAAGTGGACAAGTTCACATTTTCCCACATTATACTCCATCTGCCAAATTTTTGCCCACTCACTTAACCTATCTATATCCCTTTGCAGACTCCTTACATCCTCTTCACAACTTACTTTCCCACCTACCTTTGTGTCATCAGCAAATTTAGCAACCATACATTCAGTCCCTTCATCCAAGTCATTGATATAGATTGTAAATAGTTGAGGCCCCAGCACTGATCCCTGTGGCACTCCACTCGTTACATCTTGCCAACCTGAAAATGACCCATTTATGCCTGCTCCCTGATTCCTGTCAGCTAACCAATCCTTTATCCATGCTAATATGTTACCCGTACACCATGAGCTCTTATTTTGTGTAGTAGCCTTTGATGTGGCACCTTCTCAAAAGCCTTCTGGAAATCCAAGTACACCACATCCACAGGATCCCCTTTATCCACATTGCTTGTTACTTCCTCAAAGAACCTCAATGTGTCGGGAGGGAGGTGTGGGTGTCGGGAGGGGGGGGTGGGTGTCGGGAGGGGGTGTGTGGGTGTCGGGAGGGGGGGGTGGGTGTCGGGAGGGGGTGTGTGGGTGTCGGGAGGGGGGGTGTGGGTGTCGGGAGGGGGGGGTGTGAGTGTCGGGAGGGGGGGAGTGTGGGTGTCGGGAGGGGGGGGTGTGGGTGTCGGGAGGGGGGGGTGTGAGTGTCGGGAGGGGGGGGTGTGGGTGTCGGGAGGGGGGGGTGGGTGTCGGAAAGGGGGGGTGTGGGTGTCGGAAGGGGGGGGTGTGGGTGTCGGGAGGGGGGGATGTGGGTGTCGGGAGGGGGTGTGTGGGTGTCGGAAGGGGGGGGTGGGTGTCGGGAGGCGGGGGTGTGGGTGTCGGGAGGGGGGGGTGGGTGTCGGAAGGGGGGGGTGTGGGTGTCGGAAGGGGGGGGTGTGGGTGTCGGGAGGGGGGGATGTGGGTGTCGGGAGGGGGTGTGTGGGTGTCGGAAGGGGGGGGTGTGGGTGTCGGGAGGGGGGGTGTGGGAGTCGGGAGGGGGGTGTGTGGGTGTCGGAAGGGGGGGGTGGGTGTCGGAAGGGGGGGGTGTGGGTGTCGGGAGGGGGGGTGTGGGTGTCGGGTGGGGGTGTGTGGGTGTCGGGAGGGGGTGTGTGGGTGTCGGGAGGGGGGTGTGTGGGTGTCGGGAGTGGGGGGTGTGGGTGTCGGGAGGGAGGGGGTGTGGGTGTCGGGAGGGGGAGTGTGGGTGTCGGGAGGGGGGGTGTGTGGGTGTCGGGAGGGAGGGGGTGTGGGTGTCGGGAGGGGGGGGTGGGTGTCGGGAGGCGGGGGTGTGGGTGTCGGGAGGCGGGGGTGGGTGTCGGGAGGCGGGGGTGTGGGTGTCGGGAGTGGGGGGTGGGTGTCGGGAGGCGGGGGTGTGGGTGTCGGGAGTGGGGGGTGTGGGTGTGGGGTAGAGGGAGTGCCTTGTCCTCTGTATTTCTGATTGAGGTGTTGGTGATGAGACACTGGGATCTTGCTCTGTATGAGTGGGTGTGCAGCATTCAACCTTCCTAAATGGTCCTTTGTTGTGTTGTCAGGTGAGCAGAGTGTCTGTGGGGGAGACTGAGAAGGTATTGTTGATGCGGAGTGTCGAGGGCTCGATCACTCTCTCTGCCAGGTATGATTCTCCTCTCCTTCCCGCTCGAGTTGCACCTGATCCATTTCCTGTCCATGAAGTGGTTCAATTTACACAGCTGGCCTGGGAGACTTGCCTGGGTTCAGGGATTTGCTCAGTGCTGCTCTGGCTCCATTGCTGGAACTTCACCATGTTCACACTTTGATGGGAATAACACGATTAAATTCATCCATTTAATTGTCTCTTTAAATACATTCGTTAGTTTCACTAAAAGTTCTCGACCTTTCCCTAAAGACAGAGCGAGGTCTTTATATTGTTGCCCAGAGGTCTGACTCAATTCTCTGGAAAAGAAAACGAGGCCAGTGTAAAGTGGACTCTGATAATTCACTGTTGCCCCTTTTGAACTATTGCCCAAAACCAATTTCACACCTTGTGAGTTTAGTTTGGGCTTGTGCAGCCTGAGACGGTGCAGTGTCCATCATCCTGAGGATGGAGCTGGACTGCTGGGAAACTTCTCGACAGCTTCTACCACTTTCTGCTAAATTTAAGATTATTTGAAGAAAAGCTGGAGATCAATTTTAAAGCATTAATTGAGATCAAGTTTATATCGAGTGCTTTTTAATCAGAGTAGGTTGGACGAGAGTTAGAAATCACAGGGTACTGAACACACACCTGTTGTAATCTATAAACTTCAGAAAGTGTATTAAACTGGGAGAAAGAGAGAAGGGGGGTGCAGAGAGGGGGGGGCGGTGAGAGAGGGGGGGGGCGGTGAGAGAGGGGGGGTGGTGAGAGAGGGGGGGGCGGTGAGAGAGGGGGGGGCGGTGAGAGAGGGGGGGGCGGTGAGAGAGGGGGGTGGTGAGAGGGGGGGGCGGTGAGAGAGGGGGGGCGGTGAGAGAGGGGAGCGGTGAGAGAGGGGGGGGGCGGTGAGAGAGTGGGGCGTGTGAGAGGGGGGGTGGTGAGAGGGGGGGGCGGTGAGAGAGGGGGGCGGTGAGAGAGGGGGGCGGTGAGAGAGGGGGAGCGGTGAGAGGGGGGGGCGGTGAGAGAGGGGAGCGGTGAGAGAGGGGGGGTGCGGTGAGAGAGGGGGGGGGCGGTGAGAGAGGGGGGGGGCGGTGAGAGAGGGGGGAGCGGTGAGAGGGGGGGCGGTGAGAGAGGGGGGGGGGCGGTGAGAGAGTGGGGCGGTGAGAGAGGGGGGAGCGGTGAGAGGGGGGGCGGTGAGAGGGGGGGGCGGTGAGAGAGGGGGGCGGTGAGAGAGGGGGGCGGTGAGAGAGGGGGGGCGGTGAGAGAGGGGGGCGGTGAGAGGGGGGGGCGGTGAGAGAGGGGGGCGGTGAGAGAGGGGGGGCGGTGAGAGAGGGGAGCGGTGAGAGGGGGGGGCGGTGAGAGAGGGGGGCGGTGAGAGAGGGGGGCGGTGAGAGGGGGGGCGGTGAGAGAGGGGGGCGGTGAGAGGGGGGGCGGTGAGAGAGGGGGGCGGTGAGAGGGGGGGGGCGGTGAGAGGGGGGCGGTGAGAGGGGGGGGCGGTGAGAGAGGGGGGCGGTGAGAGGGGGGGGCGGTGAGAGAGGGGGGCGGTGAGAGGGGGGGGCGGTGAGAGGGGGGGGCGGTGAGAGAGGGGGGCGGTGAGAGAGGGGGGGGGCGGTGAGAGGGGGGGCGGTGAGAGGGGGGGGCGGTGAGAGAGGGGGTTGCGGTGAGAGAGGGGGGGGCGGTGAGAGAGGGGGGGTGCGGTGAGAGAGGGGGTTGCGGTGAGAGAGGGGGGGGCGGTGAGAGAGGGGGGGTGCGGTGAGAGGGGGGTGCGGTGAGAGGGGGGGAGCGGTGAGAGAGGGGGGAGCGGTGAGAGAGGGGGGAGCGGTGAGAGAGGGGGGCGGTGAGAGAGGGGGGCGGTGAGAGGGGGGGGCGGTGAGAGAGGGGGTTGCGGTGAGAGAGGGGGGGCGGTGAGAGAGGGGGGGTGCGGTGAGAGGGGGGTGCGGTGAGAGGGGGGGGCGGTGAGAGAGGGGGGCGGTGAGAGAGGGGGGGGGCGGTGAGAGAGGGGGGAGCGGTGAGAGAGGGGGGGTGCGGTGAGAGAGGGGGGGTGCGGTGAGAGAGGGGGGGTGCGGTGAGAGAGGGGGGGGGCGGTGAGAGAGGGGGGGTGCGGTGAGAGAGGGGGGGTGCGGTGAGAGAGGGGGGGGGTGATGAGAGAGGGGGGGGGCGGTGAGAGAGGGGGGGGCGGTGAGAGAGGGGGGGTGCGGTGAGAGAGGGGGGGTGCGGTGAGAGAGGGGGGGGTGCGGTGAGAGAGGGGGGGGCGGTGAGAGAGGGGGGGGTGCGGTGAGAGAGGGGGGGGTGATGAGAGAGGGGGGGGGCGGGTGAGAGAGGGGGGGGGCGGTGAGAGAGGGGGGGTGCGGTGAGAGAGGGGGGGTGCGGTGAGAGAGGGGGGGGTGCGGTGAGAGAGGGGGGGGCGGTGAGAGAGGGGGGGGTGCGGTGAGAGAGGGGGGTGCGGTGAGAGAGGGGGGGCGGTGAGAGAGGGGGGGTGCGGTGAGAGAGGGGGGGGGTGGTGAGAGAGGGGGGGGGCGGTGAGAGAGGGGGGGCGGTGAGAGAGGGGGTTGTGGCGAGAGCGTGGGGGGTGGTGCAGTCGGGTGGGGGGTGCAATGAGAACGCGGGGGGCGGTGAGGGAGGGGTGCGGTCACCTTAAATCTGTGTCCTCTGGTTACCGACCCTTCTGCTACTATTTACTCCATCAAAACCCTTCATGATTTTGAACACCTCGATCAAATCTCCTCTTAACCTTCTCTGTTCTAAAGAGAACAACCCCAGCTTCTCCAGTCTATCCACATAACTGAAGTCCCTCATCCCTGGAACCATTCTAGTAAATCTCTCCTGCACCCTCTCTAAAGCCTTCACATCCTTCCTAAAGTGTGGAGCCCAGAACTGGACACAATACTCCAGCTGGGGCCTAACAAATGTTTTATAAGGTTTAGAATACATTCCTTGTTTTTGTCCTCTAACCTCTATTAATAAAGCCCTTATGCTTTTTAACAGCCTTCTCAACTTGTCCTGCCACCTTCAAAGATTTGTGGACATACACCCCCAGGTCTCTCTGTTCCTGCACCCTCTTTAAAATTGTACCATTGAGTTTATTTTGCCTCTCCTCATTCTTCCTTCCAAAAAGCATCACTTCACACTGATATGATGTGGAGATGCCGGTGATGGACTGGGGTTGACAATTGTAAACAATTTTACAACACCAAGTTATAGTCCAACAATTTTATTTTAAATTCACAATCTTTCGGAGGCTTCCTCCTTCCTCAGGTAAATGTTCAGGAGCTCCTCGAAGCCTACGCATTTATACATATAGAACAATACATGGTGTTTACAGAATGCCCCTGCAACTGCCCGTTGCCAAGGCAATCACCGCCCCCCCCCCTCTCTCACCAAGGCAATCACCGTGTCTGAACACGGTGATTGCCTTGGCAAGGAGGAAGCCTCCGAAAGCTTGTGAATTTAAAATAAAATTGCTGGACTATAACTTGGTGTTGTAAAATTGTTTACAATTCACACTGATAATCATAGAATCAATGAAAGGTTACAGCAAGGAAGGAGGACATTCGGCCCATCAAGTCTGTGCCAGCTCTATGCAAGAGCAATCCTGCTAATCCCACTCCCCGCCCTATCCCCAAAGCACTGCAAATTTTTTCCTTTCAAGTATTTATCCAGTTCCCTTTTGAAGGCTATCTGGAATGCACTGCCTCCACCACCCCCTCAGGCAGTGCATTCCAGATCCTAACCACTCGCTATGTAGTCATAATAAGAATAAAACCGGACGGACCACCCGGCACTGGACACGACAAAGGCAAGCCAAGCCCAGTCGACCCCTGCAAGGTCCTCCTCACTAACATCTGGGGACTTGTGCCAAAATTGGGAGAGCTGTCCCACGGACTAGTCAAGCAATAGCCTAACATAGCCATACTCACAGAATCATATCTTTCAGCCAACATCCCAGACTCTTCCATCACCATCCCTGGGTATGTCCTATCCCACCGGCAGGACAGACCCACCAGAGGTGGCGGTACAGTGATATACAGTCAGGAGGGAGTGGCCCTGGGAGTCCTCAACATTGACTCTGGACCCCATGAAATCTCATGGCATCAGGTGAAACATGGGCAAGGAAACCTCCTGCTGATTATTACCTACCGCCCTCCCTCAGCTGATAAATCAGTCCTCCTCCATGTTGAGCACCACTTGGAGGAAGCACTGAGGGTAGCAAGGGCACAGAATGTACTCTGGGTGGGGGACTTCAATATCCATCACCAAGAGTGGCTCGGTAGCACCACTACTGACCAAGCTGGCCGAGTCCTGAAGGACATAGCTGCTAGACTGGGCCTGCGGCAGGTGGTGAGAGAACCAACACGGGGGAAAAACCTACTTGACCTCGTCCTCACCAGTCTACCTGTTGCAGATGCATCTGTCCATGACAGTATTGGTAGGAGTGACCACCGCACAGTCCTCGTGGAGAGGAAGTCTCGTCTTCACACTGAGGACACCATCCAACGTGTTGTGTGGCACTATCACCGTGCTAAATGGGATAGATTCAGAACAGATCTAACAGCTCAAAACTGGGCATCCATGAGGCGCTGTGGGCCATCAGCAGCAGCAGAATTGTATTCCAGCACAATCTGTAACCTCATGGCCCAGCAAATTCCTCACTCTATCATTACCAAAAAGGCAGCGGATCAACTCTGGTTCAATGAGGAGTATAGAAGAGCATGCCAGGAGCAGCACCAGGCGTACCTAAAAATGAAGTGCCAACCTGGTGAAGCTACAACTCAGGATGACATGCATGCTAAACAGCAGAAGCAACATGCTATAGACAAAGCTAAGCGATTCCACAACCAACGGATCAGATCAAAGCTCTGCAGTCCTGCCACATCCAGTCGTGAATAGTGGTGGACAATTAAACAACTAACAGGAGGAGGAGGCTCTGTAAACATCCCCATCCTCAATGATGGCAGAGTCCAGCATGTGAGTGCAAAAGACAAGGCAGAAGTGTTTGCAACCATCTTCAGCCAGAAGTGCCGAGTGGATGATCCATCTCGGCCGCCTCCCGATATCCCCACCATCACAGAAGCCAGTCTTCAGCCAATTCGATTCACTCCACGTGATATCAAGAAACGGCTGAGTGCATTGGATACAGCAAAGGCTATGGGCCCCGACAACATCCCGGCTATAGTGCTGAAGACTCGTGCTCCAGAACTAGCCGCGCCTCTAGCCAAAATGATCCAGTACAGCTACAACACTGGCATCTCCCTGAGAATGTGGAAAATTGCCCAGGTATGTACTGTCCACAAAAAGCAGGACAAATCCAATACGGCCAATTACCGCCCCATCAGTCTACTCTCAATCACCAGCAAAGTGATGGAAGGTATCGTCGACAGTGCTATCAAGCGGCACTTACTCACCAAGTCACACTTGGTGACACCTTTGGTTGGTGTGATGGTGTCCCAGGCTAATATAAGATATGCGATTTGAGAACCTCTCATTCACACACTCAACTGACAAAGGAGATAATCTCCGAAAGCTTGTGATTTTCAAATAAAACTGTTGGACTATAACCTGGTGTTGGAAGATTCCTTACATTTTTCCACCCCAGTCCATCACCGGCATCTCCACATCACCTCAGATAATGAAACAGTCTGTGCCGCCTGCAGCAAGACCTGGACAATATCCAGGCTTGGGCTGATAAGTGGCAAGTAACATTCGCGCCAGACAAGTGCCAGGCAATGACCATCTCCAACAAGAGAGAGTCTAACCACCTCCCCTTGACATTCAATGGCATTACTATCGCCGAATCCCCCACCATCAACGTCCTGGGGGTCACCATTGACCAGAATCTTAACTGGACCAACCATATAAATACTGTGGCTACAAGAGCAGGTCAGAGGCTGCGTATTCTGCGGCGAGTGACTCACCTCCTGACTCCCCAAAGCCTTTCCATCATCTACAAGGCACAAGTCAGGAGTGTGATGGAATACTCTCCACTTGCCTGGATGAGTGAAGCTCCAACAACACTCAAGAAGCTTGACACCATCCAGGACAAAGCAGCCCGCTTGATCAGCACCCCATCCACCACCCTAAACATTCACTCCCTTCACCACCAGTGCACCATGGTTGCAATGTGTACCATCCACAGGATGCACTGCAGCAACTCACCAAGGCTTCTTCGACAGCACCTCCCAAACCCGCGACCTCTACCGCCTAGAAGGACAAGGGCAGCAGGCACATGGGAACAGCACCAACTGCACTTTCCCCTCCAAGTCACACACCATCCCGACTTGGAAATATATCGCCGTTCCTTCATCGTCGCTGGGTCAAAATCCTGGAACTCCCTTCCTAACAGCACTGTGGGAGAACCGTCACCACACGGACTGCAGCGGTTCAAGAAGGCAGCTCACCGCCACCTTCTCAAGGGCAATTAGGGATGGGCAATAAATGCCGGCCTCGCCAGCGACGCCCACATCCCATGAACGAATTTTAAAAAACTTTTTTCTCATAACACCTTTGGTTCTTTTGCCAATAACCTTAAATCTATGTCCTCTGGTGCTTGACCCTTGCACCAATGGGAACTATTTAGAATCATAGAATCATAGAAGTTTACAACATGGAAACAGGCCCTTCGGCCCAACATGTCCATGTCGCCCAGTTTATACCACTAAGCTAGTCCCAATTGCCTGCACTTGGCCCATATCCCTCTATACCCATCTTACCCATGTAACTGTCCAAATGCTTTTTAAAAGACAAAATTGTACCCACCTCTACTACTGCCTCTGGCAGCTCGTTCCAGACACTCACCACCCTTTGAGTGAAAAAATTGCCCCTCTGGACCCTTTTGTATCTCTCCCCTCTCACCTTAAATCTATGCCCCCTCGTTATAGACTCCCCTACCTTTGGGAAAAGATTTTGACTATCGACCTTATCCATGCCCCTCATTATTTTATAGACTTCTATAAGATCACCCCTAAACCTCCTACTCTCCAGGGAAAAAAGTCTCAGTCTATCCAACCTCTCCCTATAAGTCAAACCATCAAGTCCCGGTAGCATCCTAGTAAATCTTTTCTGCACTCTTTCTAGTTTAATAATATCCTTTCTATAATAGGGTGACCAGAACTGTACACAGTATTCCAAGTGTGGCCTTACTAATGTCTTGTACAACTTCAACAAGACATCCCAACTCCTGTATTCAATGTTCTGACCAATGAAACCAAGCAATGTTCTGACTCAACCCTTCGTGATTTTGAATACCTCTATCAAATCTCCTCTCAACCGTCTCTGTTCCAAGGAGAACAACCCCAGCTTCTCCAGTCTATCCACGTAACTAAAGTCCCTCATCCCTGGAACCATTCTAGTAAATCTTTTCTGCACCCTCTAAGGCCTTCACATCTTTCCTAAAGTGCGGTGCCCAGAACTGGACATAATACTCCAGTTGTGGCCGAACCAGTGTTTTATAAATGTTCATCACGTGTCCCATACTCTATGCCTCTATTTATAAAGCCCATTCCCTGTGTTAAATTTCATCTGCCATGTGTCTGCCCATTTCACCAGTCTGTCTATGTCCTCTTGAAGTCTGTTACTATCCTCCAGATTGTTTACTATATTTCCGAGTTTCGTGTCATCAGCAAACTCTGAAATTATATCCTCTATACCCAAGTCCAGATTATTAATATATATCGAAAGGAGCAGTGGTCCTAATACTGACCCCTGGGGAACACCACTGTATACTTCCCTCCAGTCTAAAAAACAACCGTTCACCACTACTCTCTGCTTTCTGTCCTTTAGCCAATTTTGTATCCACACTGCCACTGTCCCTTTAATCCCATGGGCTTTAATTTTGCTAACAAGTCTATTATGTGGTACTTTATCAAATGCCTTTTCAAAGTCCATATACACAACATCAACCACACTACCCTCATTAACCCTCTCCGTTACTTCATCAAAGAACTCAATCAAGTTAGTCAAACACGATTTTCCTTTAACAAATCCGTGCTGACTTTCATTTATTAGCTCATACTTTTCCAAGGGCCAATTAATTTTGTCCTGGATTATTGTCTCTAAAAGTTTCCCCACCACTGACGTTGGGCTGATTGGCTGTAATTGCCAGGTTTATCCCCTCCCCTTTTTTTGAACAGGGGTGAAACATTTGCAATCCTCCAGTCCCCTGGCACCATCCCATATCTAAAGAGGGTTGGAAGATTGTGGCCAGAGCCTCTGCAATTTCCACCTTTACTTCCCTCAGTAACGTAGGATGCATCTCATCTTGACTTTGAGTACTGCCAATCTTTTAAGTACCTCCTCTTTGTCTATTTTGATCCTATCCGGTATCGCTACTACCTCCTCCTTTACTGCTATATTGGCAGCTTCCTCTTCTCCAGTGAAGACCAATGTGAAGTATTCATTTAGTACCTCAGCCATGTTCTCTGCCTCCACAAGAAGATCTTTTTTGTCCCTAATCGGTCCCACCCTTCCTTTGACTACCCTTTTACTATTTATGTTTATAGAAGACTTTTACGGTCCCTTTTATATTAGCTGCTAATCTGTTCACATACTCTATTTTTAACTCATTGAAATTTGCCGTACTGCAGTTAAGTATTTTTACATTTGATTGTTCCTTGTCCTTTTCCATAATTATTCTAAACCTAATGATATTATGATCACTATTCCCCAGATGCTCCCCCACTGAAACTTGATGGTGTTCCCTGAGCTAACCACAGTGAGGCAAGTCTCTACATTGTGTGAAGGATTTTACCATTCTCGGAGTGAAAGAGTGGCAAATATAATCTGTACATTTACAAAGATTGTTACTTGGAAATGTCGGAAGGACATCTCACCATGAATTAGAGGTGCAGCAACTGCTCTTATTTAGACAAGGTGAATAATCTAACATTATCCCTTTTCCATTCCTTGTCAGCTCGTCCACAGATCGAGACGAGTGGCTGGCTGCCATTAGCAGAGCAGTGGAAGATTATCAGAGGACACAGAGATTCCTGCGAGGGAGTGCTGAGGTCAGTGTTACAGTACAGAGCTCCCTTCCTGACACTGCGATGCTTCACTCAGTGAGACAGACCATAGCTCCACCAAAGACTTGTACACCTCACCTTCTCAGTGAGGACTGAGGCACTGCTTACTTCCGGGAAAGCCTGTGAGATACCCTGGAGGGCTTGGGAGCCTCGGCTAGTCCTGCACTGCTGGACGAGAGATCTCCAGAGGTGTTTGGGCACAATCGTATATCTTCCCCCATTCAGCGCTGTGGTCAGTAGTCACTCAAATCTCACCCACTCTCATGGTGCTGGTCCCTGATTTTGGAGCAAGAGGTGTAAGATTGGAGCTGGGCCCAGTGTGATTTGTGTCTGGTTTATAGCAGCACCACCCTGCACTGCTGCAGTGAGTGACAGTGTGACTCCTGCTCGATGGAGGATTGGTGTGTCCAGCCTTTTCTCAGAGGGCAGTGTAATAACAGCAGGAAATGCACTAAATATAACGTAAAAACAGACAGCTGACAGGTGAAAAGGCATCCCGTCAGTAAACTGTTACTCGCACCTTTAAAACTACTGAAGACTTGAGCAGCAAATCCCACAGGCCCCGTTTTAAACCGCGAGCAGCAAGAAAAGAGCAAAAGGCTAAAAAGATCCTGGCCCAGAATTTGCTGTGACAGCGTAATGAATGGCATCTGCATTAGTTCGACTTGCCCTTGCCCATTTAATCTCAATTTTTCTGCGTGGCTGAAAGTGTGAGCTGGTAACGTCGCAGTGAGGGAACAGTGTATCTGCTTAACCTTATTTGCGGAGGTACTGGCCATAATCTTCCAATCGTCCTTAGATACGGGGTGGTGCCAGAAGACTGGAGAATTGCAAATGTTACACCCTTGTTCAAAAAAGGGTGTAAGGATAAACCCAGCAACTACAGGCCAGTCAGTTTAATCTCAGTGGTGGGAAACTCTTAGAAATGATAATCGGGACAGAATTAACAGTCATTTGGACAAGTGTGGACAAGTAGGCAGGTAGAGCAGGAGTCCCCTGGGGCCATCTCCCTCTCAAACAGATATTCTGCTTTAGATACTGTTGGGGGAGATGGCTTATCAGGGGAATGCAGCAAGAGCCAGGTTCGGGGCACCACGGGTGGCTCTGCTGCACAGGAGGGGAGGAAGAAGAGTGTCAGGGATATAGTGATAGGGGATTCAATTGTAAGGGGAACAGATAGGCGTTTCTGCGGCCGCAAACGTGACTCCAGGATGGTATGTTGCCTCCCTGGTGCTAGGGTCAAGGATGTCACGGAGCGGCTGCAGGGCATTCTGGAGGGGGAGGTAAAAAAAGGGATGAGGTCCTGCAAGGTGAATTTAAGGAGTTAGGAGATAAATTAAAAAGCAGGACTTCAAAGGTAGTGATCTCAGGATTACTACCAGTGCCACGTGCTAGTGAGTATAGGAACAGGAGAATAGACCGGATGAATGTGTGGCTGCAGGGATGATGTAGGAGGGAGGGATTTAGATTCCTGGGACATTGGGACCGGTTCTGGGGAAGGTGGGACCTGTACAAGCAGGACGGGTTATACCCGAGCAGGACTGGGCCCAATATCCTCGCGGGGGTGTTTGCTAGTGCTGTTGGGGAAGGTTTAAACTAGAGTGGCAGGGGGATGGGAACCTGAGCGGGGAGTCAGAAGGGAATAAAATTGAGAGCAGCAAGAGAGGGGAAGACCCAGGGGAAATCTACAATACATGTAGTACAAACAGTTGTTCAAGAACAAGTGAGAGGGAAAAGCGTAGAGCAGCGGAAATAAAGTGTACTTTAGGCACGACAGATAAAATAAAAACTAGAAGGTGCAAGGCGATTAACCCAGCATCAAAGCTGTGGCAGGGGGTTGGGAACCTGAGCAGGGAGACAGAGGAAAGCGTGTCAGGAAGGGACAGAAGGTATGGAGTAAAAGGTAAAGTGTTAAAAAAGGAAAAAGCAGGAACTAAGTGTCACAAAACATATTTGAAAGTTCTTTATCTGAATGCACGTAGCATTCGTAACAAAATGGACGAGTTAACGGCACAAATAACTACGTATGGGTATGATCTTGTGGCCATTACAGAAACATGGCTGCAGGGTGACAATGACTGGGAGTTAAAAATGCCAGGTTATTTAACAATCAGGAAGGACAGGCAGGAAGGAAGTGGAGGTGGGGTGGCTATGTTAATAAGGGAAGGAATCACTGTAATACAGAGAAATGATATTGGGACAAAGGATCAGGATAATGAAACAGTTTGGGTAGAGATAAGGAATAATAAGGGGAAAAAAACACTCGTGGGCGTAGTATATAGGCCTCCTAATAGTTGCAACTCTGCTGGAAGAAGTATTAATCAGGAAATAGTCGGGGCATGTAATAAGGGAACAGCGATAATTATGGGGGATTTTAACGATCATATTAACTGGACAAATCAAATTGGGCAGGGCAGCCTTGAGGAAGAGTTTATTGAGTGTATTAGGGATGGATTTCTTGAGCAGTATGTAACTGATC
Source organism: Heptranchias perlo (assembly GCF_035084215.1). Lineage (NCBI taxonomy): Eukaryota > Metazoa > Chordata > Chondrichthyes > Hexanchiformes > Hexanchidae > Heptranchias > Heptranchias perlo. The sequence goes on along the minus strand of NC_090341.1, from coordinate 57,485,904 downwards.
CTACAAGGGGGAAAGCAACCTTGGACCTGGTCCTGTGTAATGAGCCAGGATTAATTAATAATGTCCTCGTCAAGGATCCCCTTGGAATGAGTGACCATAACATGGTTACATTCCATATCCAATTAGAGGGTGAGAAGGTTGGTTCTCAAACAAGCGTACTGAGCTTGAATAAAGGAGACTATGATGGTATGAGGGCGGAATTGATTAAAGTGGACTGGGAAAATAGATTAAAGGGTAAGACGGTACATGAGCAGTGGTGTTCGTTTAAGGAGTTATTTTACAACTTTCAAAAAATATATATTCCACTGAGGAAAAAAGGGTGTAAAAGAAATGACAGCCATCCGTGGCTAAGTGAAGAAATTAAGGATAGTATCCGACTAAAAACAAGGACATATAAGGTTGCCAAACTTAGTGGGAGGATAGAAGATTGGGAAGTCTTCAAAAGACAGCAAAAAGTAACTAAAGGATTGATTAAGAAAGGGAAGATAGATTATGAAAATAAATTAGCAAAAAATATAAAAACAGATAGCAAGAGTTTCTACAATTATATGAAAAGAAAAAGGGTGGCTAAGGCAAACGTAGGTCCCTTAGAGGATGAGACCGGGAAATTAATGGTGGGAAACATGGAGATGGCAAAAATGCTGAACAAATATTTTGTTTCAGTCTTTACGGTAGAGGACACTAAGAATATCCCAACACTGGACAAACGGGGGGCTCTAGGGGGGGAGGAGCTTAATACGATTAAAATCACTAAGGAATTGGTACTCAGTAAATTAATGGGACTCAAGGCGGATAAATCCCCTGGACCTGATGGCTTACATCCCAGGGTCTTGAGGGAAGTGGCAGTAGGGATTGTGGATGCTTTGGTAATAATTTTCCAAAATTCTCTGGACTTGGCAAAGGTCCCGGCAGATTGGAAAACTGCTAATGTAACACCCTTATTTAAAAAGGGTAGTAGGCAGAAGGCTGGAAATTATGGACCAGTTAGCCTAACATCTGTGGTGGGTAAAATTTTGGAGTCTATTATTAAGGAGACAGTAACAGAACATTTGGATAAACATAATTTAATGGGACAAAGTCAGCATGGCTTTACGAAGGGGAAGTCACGTCTGACAAATTTGCTTGAGTTCTTTGAGGACATAACGTACAGGGTGGATAAAGGGGAACCAGTGGACGTAGTGTATTTAGACTTCCAGAAGGCATTCGACAAGGTGCCATATAAAAGATTATTGCTCAAGATAAAGAATCACTGGATTGGGGGTAATATTCTGGCATGGGTGGAGGATTGGTTATCTAACAGGAAGCAGAGAGTTGGGATAAATGGTTCATTCTCGGACTGGCAACCAGTAGCCAGTGGTGTTCCACAGGGGTCGGTGCTGGGTCCCCAACTCTTTACAATCTATATTGCCGATTTGGAGGAGGGGACCGAGTGTAACGTATCAAAGTTTGCAGATGATACAAAGATGGGAGGGAAAGTGGAGATTGATGAGGACATAAAAAACCTACAGGGAGATTTAGACAGGCTGGGTGAGTGGGCGGAGATTTGGCAGATGCAATACAATATTAGAAAATGTGAGGTTATGCACTTTGGCAGGAAAAATCAGAGAGCAAGTTATTATCTTAATGGCGAGAAACTGGAAAGTACTGCAGTACAAAGGGATCTGGGGGTCCTAGTGCAAGAAAATCAAAAAGTTAGTATGCAGGTGCAGCAGGTGATCAAGAAGGCCAACGGAATGTTGGCTTTTATTGCTAGGGGGATAGAATATAAAAACAGGGAGGTATTGCTGCAGTTATATAAGGTATTGGTGAGACCGCACCTGGAATACTGCATACAGTTTTGGTGTCCATACTTAAGAAAAGACATACTTGCTCTCGAGGCAGTACAAAGAAGGTTCACTCGGTTCATCCCGGGGATGAGGGGGCGGACATATGAGGAGAGGTTGAGTAGATTGGGACTCTACTCATTGGAGTTCAGAAGAATGAGAGGCGATCTTATTGAAACATATAAGATTGTGAAGGGGCTTGATCGGGTGGATGCGGTCAGGATGTTCCCAAGGATGGGTGAAACTAGAACTAGGGGGCATAATCTTAGAATAAGGGGCTGCTCTTTCAAAACTGAGATGAGGAGAAACTTCTTCACTCAGAGGGTAGTAGGTCTGTGGAATTTGCTGCCCCAGGAAGCTGTGGAAACTACATCATTAAATAAATTTAAAACAGAAATAGACAGTTTCCTCGAAGTAAAGGGAATTAGGGGTTACGGGGAGCGGGCAGGAAATTGGACATGAATTTAGATTTGAGATTAGGATCAGATCAGCCATGATCTTATTGAATGGCGGAGCAGGCTCGAGGGGCCGATTGCCTACTCCTGCTCCTATTTCTTATGTTCCTATGTTCTTATAATTAGGGAAAGCCAGCACGGATTTATTAAAGGCAAATCGCGTTTAACAAAATTGACTAAGTGACAGGAAACAGAGAGTAGTGGTGAACGGTTGTTTCTCGGACTGGAGGGAGGTGTACAGTGGTGTTCCCCAGGGGTCAGTGCTGGGACCACTGCTTTTCTTGATATATATTAATGACTTGGACTTGGGTGTACAGGGCACAATTTCAAAATTTGCAGATGACACAAAACTTGGAAGGGTAGTAAACAGTGAGGAGGATAGTGATAGACTTCAAGAGGATATAGACAGGTTGGTGGAATGGGCGGACACGTGGCAGATAGGGCCAGGGGAGTGGGACTAGCTGGATTGCTCTTGCATAGAACTGGCACAGACTTGACGGGCCGAATGGCCTCCTTCCGTGCTGTCACCATTCAATGATTCTATGAACCAATCAGATTGAAGGATTGTGAAATTAAGACCGAAGGAATTGGAGGGATGAATTCAATGCAGGTACAGAAAGAGAAATAAAGAAGGGAAAAAAAGATTGGATTAAGAGAGAAAGAAAAGGCAGAAAGGAAAAGTAAGAAAAAATCATAATTTAAAAATGTTTTTTTAAATCTCCAACAACAATTAAAAGCTGAAGGAATGAGACTCCACTCTTGTAATAGTTAATTTTCAGAGAGTTTGTTTGACAGTAATTAATACAGATCACGGGGTTAAAAGGGGACTTGGACTAAAATGGGCAAGAATTAACTTTCTGTGGCGAGTTTAGTTTATATCTACTGCACAAACACAGCAACTCCACCCCATTCGATGCAGGTCAATGGTGCGGTAGACAGCGAGATGCCGCTTTCGTGAAGCTAATGGCGGAACAGCGCAACTCGGACAGCAACTTCTGGATATTTGAGTTTAATCTCGCATCTGCCCCTCGCCTGAAGTTGCTGTACCATTTGTGCATAAATAACAGTGAGCACCATTCTGCCATTCGCCTGACTCTTAGACAGCAAACTCCGGGCCATGGGATTGATGTGTGGGACCAATTTACATCAGAGTGCCTGAAATACTCAAACTGAGGCTCACACCACCAGAGGAAGAGTAAAACATGCAAGACCCCGAGGCGCGCAGAGACCCCTGAGGCGCGCAGAGACCCCCAAGGCACGCAGAGACCCCGAGACTTGGTAGAGAGGCACAGAGAGGTCTGGTCATGGAATTGAGGGGAGGCCTACACTCTCGAGTCAGTCAGAGATAATTAGATGTCATGGCCTGCCTCCTCCCATTGATATCTGTAGTTTCTGTATCTAACTGCAATCTGCTTTTCCTCAGTACCATCTCTGAGTTTGGAACTAAAAGTCTTAGGACCTCTGAATTAATTGAAGTCTGTGTCTCATTTCTTCTCCCTCAGGTCTCCCCTGAGAAGGTGGACAGTGGCCTGGGTGCCAAGCCACCAATGCTGATCCCCGACTCCCGTGTGGTGATGTGTATGATCTGTACGGGTGACTTCTCCCTGACATCGAGGCGCCAACATTGTAACGCGTGTGGGAAGGTAGGTCGACCAGTGTCACTGCTCCATCAGCACCCAATTAGAAAACTGTGTGGGACAGTGAGAGGTTACAGACGGGCACAGTCCCATTCACTCACTCCTGTCTTCATCTCACAGGTTGTATGTCGGACATGCTCCAGGAACAAGTATCCGCTCAAGTACCTCAAAGCAGGTCGGCCAGAGTGTGTGACCAGTGCCACAGGGAGTTGAAGAGGAAAGGTAATCGTGACGTCGATGGGGGAGCGCCCCGTAACGGCGATGGGGGAGAGCCCCGTAACGGCGATGGGGGGAGCGCCCCGTAACCGCGTTGGGGGAGCGCCCCGTAACGGCGATGGGGGAGCGCCCCGTAACGGCGATGGGGGTGCGCCCAATACACACTGATGAACTTGTAGCTATACTTATGGGTATATACATATCTATGGATACCTATACGGATACACCAATAGATCGTCATATACTACACCTACACGTACACATTAAGAAAGTGAAGGATGGGAAAAGGCCATTTGGCCTGTAGAAACTCATCTTTCCAGTCCCCTAACTTTTTAAGTTGGTTTGGTGTGGCCCAATCTATTTGTCTCTTTCTGTGCTTAGCAGATTGTTCCAACTATTTGTCACTTTGAGTGAAGATACCTTCGACATTTACATCTGATTAATCTCAATCTTTGCTGCTAAGCTACTGACATTATTTTCCAGTTTATTTTCATGTCAGTATTGGTGAGGGGGGTGAGGGGGTTGAGATATAACCCAAGGCAAAACAGTTGGGGGACATGTCCTTTCACTCTCTCCAGTGGCCGTGAGGACATTGGTTCAGTTCGAACTTGCGCATTGTGTTGTGTTCCTATAATCACACCGAATCTACTGTAACCAAACCTGGACCCCGGACCTGCCGAGGATTGGTCAGTGTCCCAGATTTAACACTCAGCTCCAAATTGTGCTGCACAGGTCACATGGAGTGACCACCACATTCACCTGTGTCTCCGGACGGTGGAATAGGCCATGCCAATGGGACAATGGTACAGGCTAAAATGTTCAGTCAGATTTATTTACCAGTAAATTATTCAGAAGCCAGGTGATACAGCAAAATTTAGAATCAGCACAATGCCTAATAACAATAAAATTTGAACTAGACCAGATCTTAGATACCAATTTTTAGAACTTATTTCTTAAAAATCTGTTAAGTGACAAGACCTTGAATGACACTCAGGACTGCATCGACCCATTCAAAGGTATCTGACCTCAGAACAGTCAATCATGCAGAATAAATGCTACAGTCCTGCAGAAAATGCAGCCCAAATGTCTACAGAGAGATGCACCTCATACACTTGAGAAGATTTTACTTATGGGGATCACGGAGTATTCAAAGAAATGATCTCCGCAGAAAGATGGGTTGAGTAGAGTCCATGATGGATGAATTATATATGGACTGTTTAACTAGGCCTTGGGCCCAGGCTCTCTTTAACTCTGATTTCCACTCTTGGTACTTTCACTGACCCACTTTCTGATGCTTTTACGCAGAGTTGATGACAGCGATCCAAAGCTCTCCATCATCACCAGCCCGGTCAGCAGGCAGTGCCTTATCTTCAGTGTTCCATAGTCTCCACACGCCCTCCATCCGCAAACAGAAGAGGATACCTGCTGCTCTGAAGGAGGTAGGCAGGAGTTGGCAGAGTTCTGAAGGAGGTAGGCCTGGTCACTGTCTGAGGCTGAACCAGACTGTTCGTAACCTCAGCGTCCTATTTGACCCTGAGCTGAGCTTCCGACCCCATATCCGCTCCATCACCAAGACCGCCTACACCTACCTCCGTAATGTCGCCCGCCTCCACCCACTCCAGTGCTGTACTGAGGGAGTGCTGTACTGTCGGAGGTGCCGTCTTTAGATGGGGTGTTAAACCAAGGCTCTGTCTGCCCTCTCAGGTGGACATAAAAGATCCCATGGCCACTATTTCAAAGAAGGGCAGGGGAGTTCTCCCCGTAATCCTGGCCCCAAACACTTAAACAGATGATCTGGTCATTTATCACATTGCTGTTTGTGGGACCTTGCTGCCATAAATTGGCTGCCACGTTTCCTACATTACAACAGTGACTACATTTCATTAATACCTTATTGGTTGTAAAGTGATTTGGGACGGCCTGAGGCCTTTGTCTTTCTGCAAGTTGTTAATGTTGTTGATTATCCAAACGTCGGAGATATTACAGAGAAGAGCAATGAGGCTGATGCCTATTGGAGGGGCCTGAGTTACAGATAAGCCCCGTGAATAAGACACACTGACCCTCGGAGACATCTCTCCCTGTGACACTGACCCTCGGAGACACCTCTCCCTGTGACACTGACCCCTGGGGACACCTCTCCCTGTGACACTGACCCTCGGAGACACCTCTCCCTGTGACACTGACCCTCGGAGACATCTCTCCCTGTGACACTGACCCTCGGAGACACCTCTCCCTGTGACACTGACCCCTGGGGACACCTCTCCCTGTGACACTGACCCTCGGAGACACCTCTCCCTGTGACACTGACCCTCGGGGACACCTCTCCCTGTGACACTGACCCTCGGGGACACCTCTCCCTGTGACACTGACCCCTGGGGACACCTCTCCCTGTGACACTGACCCCTGGGGACACCTCTCCCTGTGACACTGACCCCTGCGGACACCTCTCCCTGTGACACTGACCCCTGGGGACACCTCTCCCTGTGACACTGACCCCTGGGGACACCTCTCCCTGTGACACTGACCCTCGGAGACACCTCTCCCTGTGACACTGACCCTCGGAGACACCTCTCCCTGTGACAGTGACCCCTGGGGACACCTCTCCCTGTGACACTGACCCTCGGAGACACCTCTCCCTGTGACACTGACCCTCGGGGACACCTCTCCCTGTGACACTGACCCTCGGAGACACCTCTCCCTGTGACACTGACCCTCGGGGACACCTCTCCCTGTGACACTGACCCTCGGGGACACCTCTCCCTTTGACAGTGACCCCTGGGGACACCTCTCCCTGTGACACTGACCCTCGGAGACACCTCTCCCTATGACACTGACCCCTGGGGACACCTTCCCTGTGACACTGACCCTCGGGGACACCTCTCCCTATGACACTGACCCCTGGGGACACCTCTCCCTGTGACACTGACCCTCGGGGACACCTCTCCCTATGACACTGACCCTCGGGGACACCTCTCCCTATGACACTGACCCTCGGGGACACCTCTCCCTGTGCAGTGTTTTATTTTATGATGGGATGTCTGCTCGGTTTCCAGGTATCAGCGTCAGCCGAGGGAGTCTCAATGAGTGGATATCTGCAGAGGTGTAAGAGGAACAAGAAACACTTCAAGAAGCTGTGGTTCGTTATCAATGAGAAAGTGCTGTACACGTACGGAGCAAGAGGGGTAAGATTCTGCAGCATGATCTCTCCCGTCCCCCTCTGTACTCTCTCCCCCTCCCCCCCTCTGTACTCTCTCCCCGTCCCCCCTCTGTACTCTCTCCCCGTCCCCCCTCTGTACTCTCTCCCCCTCCCCCCTCTGTACTCTCTCCCCCTCCCCCCCTCTGTACTCTCTCCCCGTCCCCCCTCTGTACTCTCTCCCCCTCCCCCCTCTGTACTCTCTCCCCCTCCCCCCCTCTGTACTCTCTCCCCGTCCCCCCTCTGTACTCTCTCCCCGTCCCCCCTCTGTACTCTCTCCCCGTCCCCCCCTCTGTACTCTCTCCCCGTCCCCCCTCTGTACTCTCTCCCCGTCCCCCCTCTGTACTCTCTCCCCGTCCCCCCTCTGTACTCTCTCTCCCCGTCCCCCCCTCTGTACTCTCCCCGTCCCCCTCTGTACTCTCTCCCCCTCCCCCCCTCTGTACTCTCTCCCCCTCCCCCCTCTGTACTCTCTCCCCGTCCCCCCCTCTGTACTCTCCCCGTCCCCCCTCTGTACTCTCTCCCCGTCCCCCCCTCTGTACTCTCTCCCCGTCCCCCCTCTGTACTCTCTCCCCGTCCCCCCTCTGTACTCTCTCCCCGTCCCCCCTCTGTACTCTCTCCCCATCCCCCCTCTGTACTCTCCCCGTCCCCCCTCTGTACTCTCTCCCCGTCCCCCCTCTGTACTCTCTCCCCGTCCCCACTCTGTACTCTCTCCCCATCCCCCCTCTGTACTCTCTCCCTGTCCCCCCCTCTGTACTCTCTCCTGTCCCCCCCTCTGTACTCTCTCCCTGTCCCCCTCTGTACTCTCTCCCCCTCCCCCTCTGTACTCTCTCCCCCTCCCCCTCTGTACTCTCTCCCCCTCCCCCCCCTCTTTACTCTCTCCCGTCCCCCCTCTGTACTCTCTCCCCATCCCCCCTCTGTACTCTCCCCGTCCCCCCTCTGTACTCTCTCCCCGTCCCCCCTCTGTACTCTCTCCCCGTCCCCCCTCTGTACTCTCTCCCCGTCCCCCCTCTGTACTCTCTCCCCATCCCCCCTCTGTACTCTCTCCTGTCCCCCCCTCTGTACTCTCTCCCTGTCCCCCTCTGTACTCTCTCCCCCTCCCCCTCTGTACTCTCTCCCCCTCCCCCTCTGTACTCTCTCCCCGTCCCCCCCTCTGTACTCTCTCCCCCTCCCCCTCTGTACTCTCTCCCCGTCCCCCCCTCTGTACTCTCTCCCCCTCCCCCCTCTGTACTCTCTCCCCGTCCCCCCCTCTGTACTCTCTCCCCCTCCCCCCTCTGTACTCTCTCCCCGTCCCCCCCTCTGTACTCTCTCCCCCTCCCCCCTCTGTACTCTCTCCCCGTCCCCCCTCTGTACTCTCTCCCTGTCCCCCCTCTGTACTCTCTCCCTGTCCCCCCTCTGTACTCTCTCCCCGTCCCCCCTCTGTACTCTCTCCCCGTCCCCCCTCTGTACTCTCTCCCCGTCCCCCCTCTGTACTCTCTCCCTGTCCCCCCCTCTGTACTCTCTCCCCATCCCCCCCTCTGTACTCTCTCCCTGTCCCCCCTCTGTACTCTCTCCCTGTCCCCCCTCTGTACTCTCTCCCCGTCCCCCCCTCTGTACTCTCTCCCCGTCCCGCCTCTGTACTCTCTCCCTGTCCCCCCCTCTGTACTCTCTCCCCGTCCCCCCCTCTGTACTCTCTCCCCGTCCCGCCTCTGTACTCTCTCCCTGTCCCCCCCTCTGTACTCTCTCCCTGTCCCCCCCTCTGTACTCTCTCCCCGTCCCCCCCTCTGTACTCTCTCCCCGTCCCCCCCTCTGTACTCTCTCCCTGTCCCCCCTCTGTACTCTCTCCCTGTCCCCCCTCTGTACTCTCTCCCCCTCCCCCCCTCTGTACTCTCTCCCCGTCCCCCCTCTGTACTCTCTCCCCGTCCCCCCTCTGTCCTCTCTCCCCGTCCCCCCTCTGTCCTCTCTCCCCGTCCCCCCTCTGTACTCTCTCCCATCCCCCCTCTGTACTCTCTCCCCGTGCCCCCTCTGTACTCTCTTCCATCCCCCCTCTGTACTCTCTCCCCGTCCCCCCTCTGTACTCTCTCCCATCCCCCCTCTGTACTCTCTCCCCGTCCCCCCTCTGTACTCTCTCCCCGTCCCCCCCTCTGTACTCTCTCCCTGTCCCCCCTCTGTACTCTCTCCCCGTCCCCCCTCTGTACTCTCTCCCTGTCACCCCTCTGTACTCTCTCCCATCCCCCCTCTGTACTCTCTCCCCGTCCCCCCTCTGTACTCTCTCCCTGTCCCCCCCTCTGTACTCTCTCCCGTCCCCCCTCTGTACTCTCTCCCCCTCCCCCCTCTGTACTCTCTCCCTGTCCCCCCTCTGTACTCTCTCCCCGTCCCCCCTCTGTACTCTCTCCCTGTCCCCCCTCTGTACTCTCTCCCCGTCCCCCCTCTGTACTCTCTCCCCATCCCCCCTCTGTCCTCTCTCCCCGTCCCCCCTCTGTACTCTCTCCCATCCCCCCTCTGTACTCTCTCCCCGTCCCCCCTCTGTACTCTCTCCCCGTCCCCTCTCTGTACTCACTCCCCGTCCCCTCTCTGTACTCACTCCCCGTCCCCTCTCTGTACTCACTCCCCGTCCCCTCTCTGTACTCACTCCCCGTCCCCTCTCTGTACTCACTCCCCGTCCCCTCTCTGTACTCACTCCCCGTCCCCTCTCTGTACTCACTCCCCTTCCCCTCTCTGTACTCACTCCCCGTCCCCTCTCTGTACTCACTCCCCGTCCCCTCTCTGTACTCACTCCCCGTCCCCCCTCTGTACTCTCTCCCCATCCCCCCTCTGTACTCTCTCCCCGTCCCCTCTCTGTACTCACTCCCCGTCCCCTCTCTGTACTCACTCCCCGTCCCCTCTCTGTACTCACTCCCCTTCCCCTCTCTGTACTCACTCCCCGTCCCCTCTCTGTACTCACTCCCCGTCCCCTCTCTGTACTCACTCCCCGTCCCCTCTCTGTACTCACTCCCCGTCCCCTCTCTGTACTCTCTCCCTGTCCCCCCTCTGTGCTCTCTCCCATCCCCCTCCCATCAGTCAGATATTATCACACACCTCCTTACATTCAGTGTGTATGGGATATCGGTAACAAACTCACATACCAGGGGCTCCTTCAGGAGACTACAATCATGTTGTCTTGGCTGCTTTCACTGGCCTCAACAAGACTTGATCAAAAGTGCCCCTGAGCTTCAGTGAGTTGTATTTTTATAGAGTACAGTGTGTCATCACTACCTCTGTGTGTATTCTGTTGATGTGTGCACTCATTTCGTGGTAAGTTTAGCTGCTACCATTTGTACTTTGATGTCTTAGGTTGTTTATTGCACTCTGGACATTCAATATTTAACTGCCCATTCATTCTCTGCAGCATTCGAAGCCTTATCTCGTTGCAGTACATTCACTACACAACCCCTATTCATACGAGGTTATCCCTACAGTCTCCTTGACTTATTTACTATTTACCTATTATATTTCTTAACTCTTCTCATGGACGGTTATTGAGGTAATGTCTCCTATATTCCAGGCCTAACCTTGTATATCCATTACAACCACTGCAGAATGAGTCTGTAATATGTGGATATATATTTTATATTAACAAAAGCTTACTATAGCTAATCCCACCTGGTAGACCTATCCCAACAGTGACACCCGGTCACATTCGGGCTGTAGGTGTTTAGATTCACATTACAGGATGTGATCACTCTAAAGGGAGAGTGAGTTTGTGAGGGAGGGAAGTGAGTGACAATCCATTGGAGAAGGAGGAGCCAGGAGGCAGTGAGAGATACTCCAAAAGTGTTGAATTGGTAAAGAGATATTCAGTACTGAATACCTGTAACAATGGACAGTATCCAGTCTACAGAACCATGGAGCAAGTGGTCACTAAAGGAGGGGAGTAAAAGGATGAAACGCAGTAGGAATACGGGGCTCAGTAGCCTAAGAATAGACGGGCACTTTTGTAGTCGCAGCCAAGAGTCCTGAATGGTGGGCTGCCTCCCAGGTGCCAGGGTAAGGGATATCGTGGAGTGGGTGTAAAGGATTTGGGAGTGGGAAGGGGAACAGCCAGAAGTTGGAACCAATGACACCACAAGAAATAGAATTTGGGACCTGCAGAGAGATTAAAGTACATAAATGTACAAAGTATTGTGAATAAAATTGGTGAACTTGTGGCAGCAGTTGCTATGGGGTCTGATATAACAACATTAACAGAGGCATGGTTTAAACTAGGGCGGGACTGGGAGCTGAACATTCCTGGTTACAAAGTGTTGAGGAGAGGGATAGAGGGAGGAAGGGTGGAAGAGTTAATCCAAGATTCCATTACAGCACTGGAACAGGGGATGGGGCAAACGCTGCAGCTGTCTGGTTAGAGTGGAGAGGAGATAGAGGAAGAGATATGGAAACACATTGGAGAGAAACAAGGAACTACAGAGCCAACATGATGGATGAGTTCAATTATCCAAAGACAGGCTCGGGTAAGAGTAATTTAAGTGGCAAAGAAGGGGAGGGGTTTCTAGTGTATTCAGTGATGCTTTCTGGATCAGTGTCTTTAGTCCAATAAAGGAATGAGATAGCTCGGGGTCTAGCTGTAGGAAATGGTGAGGTAAGTAAGTGTTGTAAAGGTCAGGGAAATTCTAGGAAACAGCGAGCAGAGCATGATTAGGGTCAAAAGAAAACCTGAAAAGGTGAATGAACAAAGATAAAGGTTCTTTAATTGAGAAAAGGTGATTTCAGTGAGGTTAGCCCAGATAAACTGGCCACATAAGACCGCACACAACGGGAGTTGTTCAAACAGGAGATAATCAGGGTACAGAAGAGACATATTCTCACAAGAAAGAAAGAGGTGCAGTAAGAGCAGGGGTTCCTTGGACCAGCAGAGAAACTCAGATTAGGATTTTACAAAATGAGACACATGACCAATCTAGGACTAATAACACTGAGCAGAATGTACAAAATATAGAGGGGGAGCAAAGAAGATTAAAAAGTCTACAAGGATAGACTGAAGATAGACTAATGTAAGGAATCTTACAACACCAGGTTATAGTCCAACTGTTTTATTTGAAAATCACAAGCTTTCGGAGGCTTTCTCCTTCGTCAGGTGAGCGAGACACTCGCCTGACGAAGGAGAAAGCCTCTGAAAGCTTGTGATTTTCAAATAAAACAGTTGGACTATAACCTGGTGTTGTAAGATTCCTTACATTTGTCCACCCCAGTCCATCACCGGCATCTCCACATCATGAAGATAGACTGGCAGGGGACAGAATGGGAATTAGTAAACACACAGAGTAAAAGACTAGCTAAAGGATAGAGCCCATCAGAGATAAGAAAGGAAATCTTATGGAGTTAATGAAATGGTTGAGATACTAAACAATTACTTTGCCTTGGTTTTTACATAACATAAAATTACATAGAACGTGCAGCAGAGGAACAGGCCATTCGGCCCAACTGGTCCATGCCGGTGTTTATGCTCCAAACGAGCCTCCTCCCTCCCTACTTCATCTCACCCTATCAGCATATCCTTCTATTCCTTTCTCCCTCATGTGTTTATCTAGCTTCCCCTTAAATGTATCTATGTTATTCACCTCAACTACTCCTTTTGGTAGCAAGTTCCACATTCTCACCACTCTCTGGGTAAAGAAGTTTCTCCTGAATTCCCTATTGGGTTTATTAGTGACTATCTTATATTTATGGCCCCTAGTTCTGGCCTCCCCTGCAAGTGGAAACATTTTCTCTACGTCTACCCTATTAAACCTTTCATTGTCTTAAAGACCTCTATCAGGTCACCCCTCAGCCTCCTCTTTTCTAGAGAAAACAGCCCCAGCCTGTTCAATCTTTCCTGATAGGTTTAACTTCTCAGTTCTGGTATCATCCTAGTAAATCTCTAGAGTGTGGTGGTGAGAACGAACAAGTACAAAAGGGAGAGGTGGGCTGGATAGAGAGGAAAGCTACAGATAAGGAAGGAGTACTGAGGACACACAGCCCAGAACACTGAGGGAAGTCAGAGAGGAAACAGCAGAGGCTCTAACCTCTATGTTTCAGACATCCTGGGATATGGAAGTTGTGCCAGAGGACTGGAAGGTTGTTAGTGTAACATCTCTGTACAAGAAGGGAGAAAGGGATGAACCAGGTAACTATAGACCAGGCAGCTTAACTCAGTAATGAGTAAGCTTCTAGAGGCCATAATACAGGATAAAATTAATTCTCACTTAGAAAGACATGGATCAATTAAGGACAGCCAGCATAGATCTGTAAAAGACAAGTTGTGTCTAGTAAATTTATTAGAGTTGATGGAGTGTAATGATGAAGGAAATGTAGTGGATGTTGTGTATATCGATTTTCAAAAGGCATTCCATAAGGTGCTTAACTCTGACTGACTTCAGGATCTACTGAAGATCAGTCTGTAATTGGTCTAGGAAGTGTCAGCTGTGGTTCAGTGGGTAGCACTCTCGCCTCTGAGTCAAAAGTTCATGTGATCAAGCCCCACTCCAGAGACTTGAGTACATAATCCAGGCTGACACTCCAGTGCAGTACTGAGGGAGTGCTTTTAGATGAGACATTTAACCGAGGCCTTGTCTGCCCACTCTGGTGGATGTAAAAGATCCCATGGCACTATTTTAAAGAACATATGAACAAGGATGGATAGGAAAAGACTCTCTGGCCCATCCAGCCTGTCCCACACAATTGTGATTCCATAATATCTACACTCCCCACCCCACCAGAAACCATGAAATCTCCTAGGAGGTGAAAGAGCAAATAAAAACTCAAACCAACTGGGGAAGAAAATCTAGGAAATTCCTCTCCGACTCCCTTAGGCAATCGAAACTAGCCTTCTGCAAGAGCTGATCTCCACCCCAGCCAGAAACAGGTCCAGCTCTCACTTGAAGGAATTCAGTCTATCGGCATCCACCGCACGAGCCAGCAGTCTGTTCCAGAGATTCACTATTCTCTGGGGAAAGAACCATCTCCTGACATCTAACCTAGATCTGGCCTCGTACAACTTAAAATTGTGACCCTGGTCTTCCCTAATCTATTTAATTGGAACAAACTGTCAACTGGAACTCAATCTGTTCCTTTCACCATCTTATAAACTTCGATCAGATCACCCCAAACTCACTAAAGTGCAGAGTTCCAGCTCTTTGAGCCTATCTTGGTAACTAAGATGCTTCAAACTGTTAATTAATCTAGTGACCCTCCTCTGCACCCTTTCCAAATCCTCAATATCACCCACCATGTGAGGAGACCAAAACTGGACACAGTATCCCAACTGGCGCCTGACCAAGGACTTGTACAAGGACAAAACAGTATGCTTTGTCTTATAGTCAATTGTCCCATAAATGTACCCCAACACCCTATTTGTTCTAGCTATTGCTTCATGGCATTGCTCTCGAGATCTATGCTCTAGAATGCCCACATCTCTTTCTTTCTCCACCTGCTTTAATGCTTTTCCCTGAAGGGTGTATGAATGTTCAGCATTCACCCTGCGCACATGCATAACACTGCGCTGTTCCAAGCTGAACACCATTTACCAGTCACGAGCCCAATCCCCCGAACATCAAGATCCACCTGAAGCCTTCGAGCATCGTCTAAGTCCTGACACTCGCTCAGATCTTACCCCCAACACCTACATCTAGATCATTAATAACAATAGTAAAGAGCAATGGTCCCAACACCGATCCCTGCGGGGGACACCACTGGTCTCCAAACAGATCCAAATCCATCTATAACTACCTGCTGCCTACAGCCTACCAGCCATTCAAAATCCAGCTCCATATTTTACCACTAATACCAAAGACTCGGATCTTGTAGGGAAGCCTCTTGTGCAGTACCTTGACAAACGCTTTTTGGAAGCCTAAGTGGCCAATGTTTACTGGACTTCCCTCATCCACCAACTCGGTGACTTCTTCAAAACATACAATCAAATTTGAAAGACATGGCCTTTTTTTGAAGCCATGTTGGGTGTCCCTGAGTAGAGCTGGGGAGTTCTCCTAGTGTCCTGGCCAACATTTATCCCTCAAACAACACCATCAAAACATCAGTTATTTATCTTGTGCTGTTTGTGGGACCTTGCTGACAACAAATTGGCTGCCATGTTTACCAATAAAACAACAGTGACTACACTTCAAAAGTACTTCATTGGCTTTGAAGCACTTTGGACGTCCTGAGGTTGTTGAAGGTGCTGAACAAATGCAGGTTCTTTCTTGGGAGGAACAGCAATTACACCTTTGAAGAGACCGGCCAAGTTACACATAGCTGCATTTTAGTCGCAGAATAATACATTGTGTGTTTCTGGGTATAGTGTTCATCCTAAGTAACAAGACACCTCCAGTCCTGAGCAGCGATGCTGGGGAGGTGCTCAGATATGTAGATATTTCGAGATTATTAAAAAAATTTTTAAAATAGTCACACTATATTTTCAGGGCATAAACATTAATCATAAAATACTACGGCAGTGCTGGTTATTTGGAATTTTGTGTTCCCTGGATGGCCACTGATTTGGGGAAGAGGGAAGGACAGTCAAATGAATTATCTCAGAACACCCCACACACAGAGGTGCAGCAGTATTGTAAGGTTGGCCATGTACTATGCTTGGGATAAACAAGGGTCGGGAGAGAGAAGGAACATTCAAAATGGAGCAGCAACAATGACTTGCATTTATATAGCGCTTTAATGTAGAAAAACGAGATTAAAATAAGGAGATATCAGGAGGGGTGATTAAAAGGAGATATCAGGAGGGGTGATTAAAAGGAGATATCAGGAGGGGTGATCAAAAGGAGATATCAGGAGGGGTGATTAAAAGGAGATATCAGGAGGGGTGATCAAAAGGAGATATCAGGAGGGGTGATTAAAAGGAGATATCAGGAGGGGTGATTAAAAGAAGGAGATATCAGGAGGGGTGATCAAAAGGAGATATCAGGAGGGGTGATTAAAAACTTGGTCAAGATGTGGGTTTTAAGAAAAGTTAAGACTTTTAGAGGAGAGGGAATAGGAGAGGCAGAAGTTTAGAGAGGGAATTCCAGAGCGTGGGGCCTAGGCACGGCCGCCAGTGGTGGGGCGAAGGAAGTGGGCAATGCACAAGAGGCCAGAATTGGAGGAGCGCAGAGATCTCATAAGAACATAAGAACATAAGAAATAGGAGCAGGAGTAGGCCAATCGGCCCCTCGAGCCTGCTCCGCCATTCAATAAGATCATGGCTGATCTGATCCTAACCTCAAATCTAAATTCATGTCCAATTTCCTGCCCGCTCCCCGTAACCCCTAATTCCCTTTACTTCTAGGAAACTGTCTATTTCTGTTTTAAATTTATTTAATGATGTAGCTTCCACAGCTTCCTGGGGCAGCAAATTCCACAGACCTACTACCCTCTGAGTGAAGAAGTTTCTCCTCATCTCAGTTTTGAAAGAGCAGCCCCTTATTCTAAGATTATGCCCCCTAGTTCTAGTTTCACCCATCCTTGGGAACATCCTGACCGCATCCACCCGATCAAGCCCCTTCACCCCACCCTATCTTGGAGGGTTGTAGGGCTGGAGGAGGTTACAGAGATAGGGAGGGGGGAGAGGCCATGGAGGAATTTGAAAACAAGGATGAGAATTTTCAAGTTTAGGTGTTGGGGGACAGGGAGCCAATGTAGATCACGTTAACAAGCCTGAATAAAGGTCTAATATTTGGGTGTTTCATGTTTTTTTGTGACAGGACAAAGTTGCTGCAGAGAGCTTGCCTCTATTGGGCTTCACCATCAGGGGATCAAAGAACGACGAACCCCCTGGACCCAGCGCGCTGTTCCAGCTCTACCACAAAAACATCCTTTACTACTCCTTCAAAGCTGAGGACACCCACACAGCACAGAGGTAAGAGCTGCTCTCGCCACCACACCCAGTGAGGTCTCTTACCCTGGAATCATTGAAAGGTTACAGCACGGAAGGAGGCCATTCGGCCCATCGAGTCCACACCTGCTCTCTGCAAGAGCAATCCAGCTAGTCCCACTCCCCGCCCTTTCCCCGTAGCCCTGCAAATTTTTCCTTTCAAGTACTCATCCAATTCCCTTTTGAAGGCCATGATTGAATCTGCCTCCACCACCCCCTCGGGCAGTGCATTCCAGATCCTAATCACTCGCTGTGTAAAAAAGTTTTTCCTCGTGTCACCTTTGTTTCTTTTGCCAATTGCCTTAAATCTATGTCTTCTGGTTTTTGACCCTTCCACCAATGGGAACAGTTTCTCTCTATCTACTCTGTCTGGACCCTTCATGATTTTGAATATCTCGATCAAATCTCCTCTCAATCCTCTCTGTTCCAAGGAGAAAAACCCCAGCTTCTCCAGTCTATTCACATAACTCAAATCCCTCATCCCTGGTATCATTCTAGTAAATCTCTTCTGCACCCTCTCTAAGGCCTTCACATCTTTCCTAAAGTGCGATGCCCAGAACTGGGCACAATACTCCAGTTGTGGCCGAACCAGTGTTTTATAAAGGTTCATCATGACTTCCTTGCTTTTGTACTCCGTGCCTCTATTTATAAAGCCCAGGATCCCGTATGCTTTTTTAACCACTTTCTCAACCTGTCCTTCCACCTTCAAAGATTTGTGCACATATACCCCCAGATCTCTCTGTTCCTGGACTCTTTTTAGAATTGTACCCTTTAGTTTATATTGCCTATCCCCGTTCTTCCTTCCAAAATGTATCACTTCGCATTTTTCTGCGTTAAATTTCATCTGCCACGTGTCCGCCCATTCCACCAGCCTGTCTATATCCTCTTGAAGTCTATCACTATCCTCCTCACTGTTCACTACCCTTCCAAGCTTTGTGTCATCTGTTAATATGGAAATTGTGCCCTGTACACCCAAGTCCAAGTCATTAATAGATATCAAGAAAAGCAGTGGTCCCAGCACTGACCCCTGGGGAATACCACTGTACACCTCCCTCTGGTCCAAAAAATAACTGTTCACCATTACTCTCTGCTTCCTGTCAATTGGCCATTTTTGTATCCATGTTGCTACTGCCCCCTTTATTCCATGGGCCGCAATCTTGATGATAAACCAACCATGCGGCACTTTATCAAACGCCTTTTGAAAGTCCATACACACCACATCAACCGCATTGCCCTCATCTACCCTCTCTGTTACCCCATCAAAAAACTCTTTCAGGTTAGTTAAACACGATTTGCCTTTAACAAATCCGTGCTGGCTTTCCCTAATTAATCCACACTCATCCAAGTGACTGTTAATTCTGTCCCGGATTATCGTTTCTAAAAGTTTCCCCACTCTCGAGGTTAAACTGACTGGCCTGTAGTTGCTGGGTTTATCCTTACACCCTTTATTGAACAAGGGTGTAACATTTGCAATTCTCAAGTCATAGAATCATAGAAAATTTACGGCACAGAAGGAGGCCATTCGGCCCATCGTGTCCGTGCCGGCTGAGAAACGAGGCACGCAGCCTAATCCCACTTTCCCGCATTTGGTCCGTAACCCTGCAGGTCATGGCTCTTCAGGTGCACACCCAGGTATTTTTGAAATGAGTTGAGCGTTTCTGCCTCTACCACCCTTTCAGGCAGTGAGTTCCAGACCCCCACCATCCTCTGGGTGAAAAAAATTTTCCCCAGTTCCCCTCTAATCCTTCTACCAATCACTTTAAATCTATGCCCCCTGCTTATTGACCCCTCCGCTAAGGGAAATAGGTCCTTCCTATCCACTCTATCTCGGCCCCTCATAATTTTATACACCTCAATTAAATCACCCCTCAGCCTCCTCTGTTGCAAGGAAAACAACCCCAGCCTATCCAATCTTTCCTCATAGCTAAAATTCTCCAGTCCTGGCAACATCCTTGTAAATCTCCTCTGCACCCTCTCCAGTGCAATCACATCTTTCCTATAATGTGGTGACCAGAACTGTACACAGTACTTAAGCTGTGGCTTAACCAGTGTTTTATACAGTTCCAGCATAACCTCCCTGTTTTTATATTCCACGCCTCGGCTAATAAAGGAAAGTACTCCGTATGCCTTCTTGACCACCTTATCTACCTATCCTGCTACCTTCAGGGATCTGTGGACATGCACTCCAAGATCTCTCTGTTCCTCTACACCTCTCAGTATCCTCCCATTTATTATGTATTTCCTTGCCTTGTTTGCTCTCCCCAAATGCATTACCTCACACTTCTCTGGGTTGAAGCCCATTTGCCACTTTTCTGTCCACCTGACCAGTTCATTGATATCTTCCTGCAGTCTACAGCTTTCCTCCTCACTATCAACCACACGGCCTATCTTTGTGTCATCCGCAAATTTCTTAATCATGCCTCCTATGTTTAAGTACAAATCATTCATATAAACCACAAAAAGCAAGGGACCTAGTACTGAGCCCTGCGGATCCCCACTGGAAACAGCCTTCCAGTCGCAAAAACACCCGTCGACCATTACCCTTTGATTCCTGCCACTGAGCCAATTTTGGATCCAATTTGCCACTTTCCCTTGGATTCCATGGGCCTTTACTTTTTTGACCAATCTGCCATGTTGGACCTTGTCAAAAGCCTTGCTAAAATCCATGTAGACTACATCAATTGCACTACCCTCATCGACCCTCCTTGTCACCTCCTCGAAAAATTCAATCAAGTCCTCTGGCACCACCCTATGGATGTTTGGAAGATTATGGCCAGTACCTCCACAATTTCCACCCTTACTTCCCTCAGCAACCTAGGATGCATCCCATCCAGACCGGGTGACTTATCTACTTTAAGTACAGCTAGCCTTTCTAATACCTCCTCTTTATCAATTTTTAGCCCATCCAATATCTCAACTACCTCCTCTTTTACTGTGACTTTGGCAGCATCTTCTTCCTTGGTAAAGACAGATGCAAAGTACTCATTTAGTACCTCAGCCATGCGCTCTGCCTCCATGCACAGATCTCCTTTTTGGTCCGTAATCGGCCCCACCCCTCCTCTTACCACCCGTTTACTGTTTACATGCCTATAGAAGACTTTTGGATTCCCTTTTATGTTGGCCGTCAGTCTATTCTCAGACTCTCTCTTTGCCCCTCTTATTTCCTTTTTCACTTCTCCTCTGAACTTTCTATATTCTGCCTGGTTCTCACTTGTGTTAGCAACCTGACATCTGTCATACGCCCCTTTTTGGTATGTTGCCTCCCTGGTGCCAGGTTCATGGATGTCACTGTGCGGCTGCATAACATGGTGGGAGGGGAGGGTGAACAGCCAGAGGTCGTGGTCCATATTGGTACCAATGGCATAGGCAGAAAGAGGGATGAGGTCCTGCAGGGAGATTTTAAGGAGTTAGGAAAGAGATTAAGCAACACGACCTTAAAGGTAGTAATCTCCGGATTACTCCCGGTGCCATGCGCTAGTGAGTATAGAAATAGGAGGATAGAGCAGATGAATGCGTGGTTGTAGAGATGGTGCAGGAGGGAGGGCTTTAGATTCCTGGGGCATTGGGACCAGTTCTGGGGGAGGTGGGACCTGTACAGACCGGATGGGTTGCACCTCAACGGAGCTGGGACCAATGTCCACGCGGGGAGGTTTGCTCGTGCTGTTGGGGGGAGGGCGTTTAAACTAATTTGGCAGGGGGATGGGCACCAGGATGTAGCATTGGGAAGTAGAAACCAGGTGCACAAAGGATTGAGAGAGAAAGATAGCACTAGAGTAAGAAATAGTAGGGTATTAGATGGGACCAGACTGAGAGAGAGTACAAGAGGGTCTAAGATAGGTTTGCAGTGCATATGTGTAAATGCACGAAGCATGTTAAATAAGGTTGGTGAGCTGCAGGTGCAATTAGCCACATGGGAATACGATGTCATGGTGATAACAGAGACCTGGCTCAAAAAAGGGCAGGATTGGGTACTAAATATTCCTGAATACAAGGTGTTCAGGAAAGATAGGGAAGGGAAGAAAGGAGGGGGGTGGGTGTTAGTATTGATTAAGGAGAATATTGCAGTGCTGGAGAGAGAGGATGTCCTGGAGGGGTCAAGGACAGAATCTATTTGGTTAGAGTTAAGAAACAACAGAGGTGCCATTACACTACTGGGTGTATTCTATAGGCCAACAATTAGTGGGAAGGACATAGAGAAGCAAATTTGCAGGGAAATTACAGAGAGGTGCAAAAGCCATAGAGTGGAGATAATGGGGGACTTCAACTATCCTCATATAGACTGGGATAGCAATAATAATATAAGGGGCACAGAGGGGGATGATTTTTGAAATGTGTTCAGGCAAACTTTCTTAACCAGTACATTTCCAGCCCAATGAGGAAGGAGGCATTGCTGGACTTGGTTCTGGGGAATGAGGTGGGCCAAGTGGAGCAAGTGTCAGTGGGGGAACATTTAGGGAGCAGCGATCATAGTATCATAACTATGGAAAAGGACATGGACCACTCTAAAGTAAAAATACTCAATTGGAGGAGCGCCAATTTCAATGGGATGAGAACGGATCTGGCCCGGGTAAATTGGAATCAAAGATTGGCAGGGAAAACTGTAATTGAACAATGGGTGGCCTTTAAAGAGGAGATGGTTCAGGTACAGTCTAGGTACATTCCCACAAGACAGAAAGGTAGAGCAACTAAAACCAGAGCTCCCTGGATGACAAAAGAGATAGAGAGTAAGATGAAATGGAATAAAGGGGCGTATGACAGATGTCAGGTTGATAATACAAGTGAGAACCAGGCTGAATATAGAAAGTTCAGAGGGGAAGTGAAAAAGGAAATAAGAGGGGCAAAGAGAGAGTCTGAGAATAGACTGGCGGCCAACTTAAAAGGGAATCCAAAAGTCTGGATACTTGATGGGCTAATAATTGATAAAGAAGAAAGGCTGGTTGTACTTTAAGTAGATAAGTCACCCGGTCCGGATGGGCTGCATCCTAGGTTTCTGAGGGAAGTAAGGGTGGAAATTGTGGAGGTACTGGCCATAATCTTCCAAACATCCATAGATACTGGGGTGGTGCCAGAGGACTGGAGAATTGCGAATGTTACACCCTTGTTCAAAAAAAAGGGTGTAAGGATAAACCCAGCAACTATAGGCCAGTCAGTTTAACCTCAGTGGTGGGGAAATTATTATAAACGATAATCTGGGACAGAATTAACAGTCACTTGGCCGAGTGTGGATTGATTACGGAAAGCCAGCACGGATTTATTAAAGGCAAACAGAGAGTAGTGGTGAACGGTTGTTTTTCAGACTGGAGGGAGGTGTACAGTGGTCAGTGCTGGGACCACTGCTTTTCTTGATATATATTAATGACTTGGACTTGGGTGTACAGGGCACAATTTCAAAATTTGCAGATGACACAAAACTTGGAAGGGTAGTGAACAATGAGGAGGATAGTGATAGACTTCAAGAGGATATAGACAGGCTGGTGGAATGGGCGGACGTGTGGCAGATGAAATTTAACGCAGAAAAATGCGAAGTGGTACAGTTTGGTAGGAAGAACGAGGAAAGGCAATATAAACTAGAGGGCACAACTCTAAAAGGGGTACAGAAACAAAGATCTGGGGGTATATGTGCACAAATCGATGAAGGTGGCAGGGCAGGTTGAGAAAGTGGTTAAAAAAGCATACGGGATCCTGGGCTTTATAAAAAGAGACATAGAGTACAAAAGTATGGAAGTTATGATGAACCTGTATAAAACACTGGTTCGGTCACATCTGGAGTATTGTGTCCAGTTCTGGGCACCGCACTTTAGGAAGGATGTGAAGGCCTTAGAGAGGGTGCAGAAGAGATTTACTAGAATGATTCCAGGGACTTTAGTTACGTGGATAGACTGGAGAAGCTGGGGTTGTTCTCCTTGGAACAGAGAGGGTTACGAGGAGATTTGATCGAGATATTCAAAATCATGAAGGGTCTAGACAGAGTAGATAGAGAGAAACTGTTCCCATTGGTGGAACAACATAAGAACATAAGAAATAGGAGCAGGAGTAGGCCAATCGGCCCCTCGAGCCTGCTCCGCCATTCAATAAGATCATGGCTGATCTGATCCTAACCTCAAATCTAAATTCGTGTCCAATTTCCTGCCCACTCCCTGTAACCCCTAATTCCCTTTACTTCTAGGAAACTGTCTATTTCTGTTTTAAATTTATTTAATGATGTAGTTTCCACAGCTTCCTGGGGCAGCAAATTCCACAGACCTACTACCCTCTGAGTGAAGAAGTTTCTCCTCATCTCAGTTTTGAAAGAGCAGCCCCTTATTCTAAGATTATGCCCCCTAGTTCTAGTTTCACCCATCCTTGGGAACATCCTGACCGCATCCACCCGATCAAGCCCCTTCACAATCTTATATGTTTCAATAAGATCGCCTCTCATTCTTCTGAACTCCAATGAGTAGAGTCCCAATCTACTCAACCTCTCCTCATATGTCCGCCCCCTCATCCCCGGGATTAACCGAGTGAACCTTCTTTGTACTGCCTCGAGAGCAAGTATGTCTTTTCTTAAGTATGGACACCAAAACTGTATGCAGTATTCCAGGTGCGGTCTCACCAATACCTTATATAACTGCAGCAATACCTCCCTGTTTTTATATTCTATCCCTCTAGCAATAAAAGCTAACATTCCGTTGTCCTTCTTGATCACCTGCTGCACCTGCATACTAACTTTTTGATTTTCTTGCACTAGGACCCCCAGATCCCTTTGTACTGCAGTTCTTTCCAGTTTCTCGCCATTAAGATAATAACTTGCTCTCTGATTTCTCCCGCCAAAGTGCATAACCTCACATTTTCTAATATTGTATTGCATCTGCCAAATCTCCGCCCACTCACCCAGCCTATCTATATCCCCTTGTAGGTTTTTTATGTCCTCCTCACTCTCTACTTTCCCTCCCATCTTTGTATCATCTGCAAACTTTGATATGTTACACTCGGTCCCCTCCTCCAAATCGGCAATATAGATTGTAAAGAGTTAGGGACCCAGCACCGACCCCTGTGGAACACCACTGGCTACTGGTTGCCAGTCCGAGAATGAACCATTTATCCCAACTCTCTGCTTCCTGTTAGATAACCAATCCTCCACCCATGCCAGAATATTACCCCAGTCCAGTGATTCTTTATCTTGAGCAATAATCTTTTATGTGGCACCTTGTCGAATGCCTTCTGGAAGTCTAAATACACTACGTCCACTGGTTCCCCTTTATCCACCCTGTACGTTATGCCCTCAAAGAACTCAAGCAAATTTGTCAGACATGACTTCCCCTTCGTAAAGCCATGCTGACTTGGTCCTATTAAATTATGTTTATCCAAATGTTCCGTTACTGTCTCCTTAATAATAGACTCCAAAATTTTACCCACCACAGATGTTAGGCTAACTGGTCTATAATTTCCAGCCTTCTGCCTACTACCCTTTTTAAATAAGGGTGTTACATTAGCAGTTTTCCAATCTGCCGGGACCTTTGCCGAGCCCAGAGAATTTTGGAAAATTATTACCAAAGCATCCACAATCCCTACTGCCACTTCCCTCAAGACCCTCGGATGTAAGCCATCAGGTCCAGGGGATTTATCCGCCTTGAGTCCCATTAATTTACTGAGTACCAATTCCTTAGTGATTTTAATCGTATTTAGCTCCTCCCCCCCTAGAGCCCCCTGTTTGTCCAGTGTTGGGATATTCTTAGTGTCCTCTACCGTAAAGACTGAAACAAAATATTTGTTCAGCATTTTTGCCATCTCCATGTTTCCCACCATTAATTTCCCGGTCTCATCCTCTAAGGGACCTACGTTTGCCTTAGCCACCCTTTATCTTTTTATATAACTGTAGAAACTCTTGCTATCTGTTTTTATATTTTTTGCTAATTTATTTTCATAATCTATCTTCCCTTTCTTAATCAATCCTTTAGTTACTTTTTGCTGTCTTTTGAAGACTTCCCAATCTTCTATCCTCCCACTAAGTTTGGCTACCTTATATGTCCTTGTTTTTAGTCGGATACTATCCTTAATTTCTTTACTTAGCCACGGATGGCAGAAGGGTCAAGAACCAGAGGACATAGATTTAAGGTGATTGGTAAAGGATCCAAAGGTGACATGAGGAAATACTTTTTTACACAGCGAGTGGTTAGGATCTGGAATGCACTGCCCGAGGGGGTGGTGGAGGCAGATTCAATCATGGCCTTCAAAAGGGAACTGGATAAGTACATGAAAGGAAAAAATTTGCAGGATTACGGGGTTAGGGTGGGGGAGTGGGAATAGCTGGATTGCTCTTAGAGCTGATGCGGACTCGATGGGTCGAATGGCCTCCTTCCGTGCTGTAACCTTTCTACGATTCTATGATTCTCTTCCTTATCCTCATGCTCCTCTTTGGTAATCTCAGCCACAGACATGGGGTCAGCTTCTCTATGTACTGACAACACCCAACTCTACCTCTCCACCAGCCCTCTCGATTGCTCCACTGACTCTGTGTTCTCAGACTGCTTGTCCGATATCCAGTCTCACATTTTTAAAATTAATTTTTAGAGTGTGAGTGTTGCTGGAGGCCGGCATTCATTGCCCATTGTAATTCAGAGCAGTTAAGAGGCAACCACGTTGGTGAGGGACTGGAGTCACATATAGGCCCAGACGGGTAAGGACGGCAGGTTTCCTTCCCTAAAGGACATTAGTGAACCAGATGGGTTTTTACAACAATCCCACAGCTTCGTGTTCACTTTTATTCACCAGCTTTTTATTACCAGATTTTTTTTTAACTGAATTCAAATTCCCAAACTGTCATGGCGGGAGTTGAACACACTTGCTCTGGATTATTAGACCAGTAGATTGATCACTACACGAGCTTACATTTTCTCCAACTAAACATTCGGAAAACCGAAGCCATTGCCTTCGGTACCCATCACAATCTCCGTTCCCTCGCCACCGACTCCATCCCCCTCCCTGGCCACTCTCCCAGGCTGAACCAGTCTTTCACAGTGTCCTGTTTGACCCTGAGACAAACACACATCTGCTCCATCGCCAAGACCGCCTACTTCCACCTCTGTAATATCACCCGTCTCCGTCTCCGTCTCTGCCTCAGCTCATCTGCTGCTGAAACCCTCATCCATGCCTTTGTCACCTCTAGGCTCGACTATTCCACTGCTCCCCTGATCAGCCTCCCATCTTCCACCCTCCATAAACTGGAGCTCATGTAAATCTCTGCTGGCTCTGGTTCAATCTGACATTAATGGGCTTGTTCCCCTTTCACCCCAGGGAAATTGGCCAATTTCCAGCACAGCCCCTTTATCTCAAACTCCTCTGTTTCTTTATTTGATTTCAACATGACCCTAATTAGGTTCTGGTCTCCATTTGCCAAGTGTTCTTCCTCCAGGTCACTCACATGTCCTGCTTCATTACCCAGGACCAGATCTAGTACTGCATCTTTGTTCAATGTGAATGTACTGATTGAGGAAAGTCTTAGACATTCTAAGAACCCTCCCCATTTTGACCCCAATTATTTGTCTTATTCCAGTTTGTCTTAGTATAGGTAAAACCTCCTCCCATTATTATAATTCCCTTCCAACTGCAGACCTCTCTAAATCGCTTCCAAATCTCACATTCCATTTCGATCCCACTATTCAGTGTTCTGATATGATCAGATCCCCACAGTCTCCTGTTGTGCTGGGTTAATGTGTGTGTGGAGAGGGCTGATGAAGAGACAGCTCCAGGGCTCACGAAGACAACAGGCCTTAGGAACTGTGGATCCTAGTTTCCTGACAGGCCGGGCTCTTAACAGGAGCATGATATTTGCAATGACAAAACTTGCACTTATATAGTGGGTTTTTTAGTGGATTATGTAGTGGGTATTATAGAGGATCATATAGTGGATTGTATACCAGATCGTATAGAGGATCATATAGAGGATCGTATAGCAGATTATATAGTGTCTTTAATGTAGTAAAATGTCCCAAGATGCTTCACAGAGGTGACCAAACACTCAGACAAGCAAATCTATTTTAAGATGCTGCTTAAAACCTGAGAAAGACTATATGAAGCACAATCTAGGACACTTCATGATCCTAGATTTAGTGGATAGGTTAAACAGGAATCCTCGGTACAGACAATTATCGTCAAACAAGGACTGGTCCTCACTTCACTGGTTGCTGATTGTATCTGTTCTCAATTTCTTCGGTCTTGACTATCTGCTCTCCCTGCTCACTGTACTCGTTCTCCCTGCTGACTGTACCTGCTCTCCCTGCGGACTGTACCTGCTCTCCCTGCGGACTGTACCTGCTCTCCCTGCTCACTGTACCTGCTCTCCCTGCGGACTGTATCTGCTCTCCCTGCTCACTGTACCTGCTCTCCCTGCTCACTGTACCTGCTCTCCCTGCTCACTGTACCTGCTCTCCCTGCTCACTGTACTAGTTCACCCTGCTCACTGTACCTGCTCTCCCTGCGGACTGTATCTGCTCTCCCTGCTCACTGTACCTGCACTCCCTGCTCACTGTACCTGCTCTCACTGCGGACTGTACCTGCTCTCCCTGCTCACTGTACCTGCTCTCCCTGCTCACTGTACCTGCTCTCCCTGCGGACTGTACCTGCTCTCCCTGCTCACTGTACCTGCTCTCCCTGCTCACTGTACCTGCTCTCCCTGCTCACTGTACCTGCTCTCCCTGCTCACTGTACTAGTTCACCCTGCTCACTGTACCTGCTCTCCCTGCGGACTGTATCTGCTCTCCCTGCTCACTGTACCTGCACTCCCTGCTCACTGTACCTGCTCTCACTGCGGACTGTACCTGCTCTCCCTGCTCACTGTACCTGCTCTCCCTGCTCACTGTACCTGCTCTCCCTGCGGACTGTACCTGCTCTCCCTGCTCACTGTACTAGTTCTCCCTGCTCACTGTATCTGCTCTCCCTGCTCACTGTACCTGCACTCCCTGCTCACTGTACTAGTTCTCCCTGCTCACTGTACCTGCACTCACTGCTCACTGTACCTGCTCTCCCTGCTCACTGTACCTGCTCTCCCTGCTCACTGTACCTGCTCTCCCTGCTCACTGTACCTGCTCTCCCTGCTCACTGTACCTGCTCTCCCTGCTCACTGTACCTGCTCTCCCTGCTCACTGTACTAGTTCACCCTGCTCACTGTACCTGCTCTCCCTGCTCACTGTACCTGCTCTCACTGCTCACTGTACCTGCTCTCCCTGCTCACTGTACCTGCTCTCACTGCTCACTGTACCTGCTCTCACTGCTCACTGTACCTGCTCTCCCTGCTCACTGTACCTGCTCTCCCTGCTCACTGTACCTGCTCTCCCTGCTCACTGTACCTGCTCTCCCTGCTCACTGTACCTGCTCTCCCTGCTCACTGTACCTGCTCTCCCTGCTCACTGTACTAGTTCACCCTGCTCACTGTACCTGCTCTCCCTGCTGACTGTACCTGCTCTCCCTGCTCACTGTACCTGCTCTCACTGCTCACTGTACTAGTTCTCCCTGCTCACTGTACCTGCTCTCCCTGCTCACTGTACCTGCTCTCCCTGCTCACTGTACCTGCTCTCCCTGCTCACTGTACCTGCTCTCCCTGCTCACTGTACCTGCTCTCCCTGCTCACTGTACCTGCTCTCCCTGCTCACTGTACCTGCTCTCCCTGCTCACTGTACCTGCTCTCCCTGCTCACTGTACCTGCTCTCACTGCTCACTGTACTAGTTCACCCTGCTCACTGTACCTGCTCTCCCTGCTCACTGTACCTGCTCTCCCTGCTCACTGTACCTGCTCTCCCTGCTCACTGTACCTGCTCTCCCTGCTCACTGTACCTGCTCTCCCTGCTCACTGTACCTGCTCTCCCTGCTCACTGTACCTGCTCTCCCTGCTCACTGTACCTGCTCTCCCTGCTCACTGTACCTGCTCTCACTGCTCACTGTACTAGTTCACCCTGCTCACTGTACCTGCTCTCCCTGCTCACTGTACCTGCTCTCCCTGCTCACTGTACCTGCTCTCCCTGCTCACTGTACCTGCTCTCCCTGCTCACTGTACCTGCTCTCCCTGCTCACTGTACCTGCTCTCCCTGCTCACTGTACTAGTTCACCCTGCTCACTGTATCTGCTCTCCCTGCTCACTGTACTAGTTCTCCCTGCTCACTGTACTAGTTCTCCCTGCTCACTGTACTAGTTCTCCCTGCTCACTGTACTAGTTCTCCCTGCTCACTGTATCTGCTCTCCCTGCTCACTGTACTAGTTCTCCCTGCTCACTGTACCTGCTCTCCCTGCGGACTGTACCTGCTCTCCCTGCTCACTGTACCTGCTCTCCCTGCTCACTGTACCTGCTCTCCCTGCTCACTGTACCTGCTCTCCCTGCTCACTATACTAGTTCTCCCTGCTCACTGTACTAGTTCTCCCTGCTCACTGTACCTGCTCTCCCTGCTCACTGTACCTGCTCTCCCTGCTCACTGTACCTGCTCTCCCTGCTCACTGTACTAGTTCTCCCTGCTCACTGTACCTGCTCTCCCTGCTCACTGTACTAGTTCTCCCTGCTCACTGTACTAGTTCTCCCTGCTCACTGTACCTGCTCTCCCTGCTCACTGTACCTGCTCTCACTGCTCACTGTACTAGTTCTCCCTGCTCACTGTACCTGCTCTCCCTGCTCACTGTACCTGCTCTCACTGCTCACTGTACTAGTTCTCCCTGCTCACTGTAACTGTTGTGCTC
This sequence comes from Heptranchias perlo, assembly GCF_035084215.1. Lineage (NCBI taxonomy): Eukaryota > Metazoa > Chordata > Chondrichthyes > Hexanchiformes > Hexanchidae > Heptranchias > Heptranchias perlo. The sequence goes on along the minus strand of NC_090341.1, from coordinate 57,456,031 downwards.
ACGCTTATTTTACAGCTGGATTGAAGCTATGCTTGAAGCCTCAGTATTATAGCATCTGTGGGCCCCGTTCACCATGAGGTATTCCTTATTTGCTGTCTGCTTGACCGAGTGTGTGAGGCATTATCGTGATTCGCTGCCATCACAAGGAATGCCTCGCAGCATCAGACATTCTTAAAGGAACATTTCTGTCTGCACTTGCTCCAGGATTCCTCACTCACTCCGCTCCAGGGCTCCTCACTCACTCCGCTCCAGGACTCCTCACTCACTCCGCTCCAGGACTCCTCACTCACTCCGCTCCAGGATTCCTCACTCACTCTGCTCCAGGGCTCCTCACTCACTCCGCTCCAGGATTCCTCACTCACTCCGCTCCAGGATTCCTCACTCACTCTGCTCCAGGATTCCTCACTCACTCCGCTCCAGGGCTCCTCACTCACTCCGCTCCAGGATTCCTCACTCACTCCGCTCCAGGATTCCTCACTCACTCCGCTCCAGGGCTCCTCACTCACTCCGCTCCAGGATTCCTCACTCACTCCGCTCCAGGACTCCTCACTCACTCCGCTCCAGGACTCCGCACTCACTCCGCTCCAGGACTCCTCACTCACTCCGCTCCAGGACTCCTCACTCACTCCGCTCTGGTGGGCTCCTCACTCACTCCGCTCCAGGACTCCGCACTCACTCCGCTCCAGGATTCCTCACTCACTCCGCTCCAGGACTCCTCACTCACTCCGCTCCAGGATTCCGCACTCACTCTGCTCCAGGATTCCTCACTCACTCCGCTCCAGGGCTCCTCACTCACTCCGCTCCAGGATTCCTCACTCACTCCGCTCCAGGGCTCCTCACTCACTCCGCTCCAGGACTCCGCACTCACTCCGCTCCAGGATTCCTCACTCACTCCGCTCCAGGACTCCGCACTCACTCCGCTCCAGGATTCCTCACTCACTCCGCTCCAGGACTCCTCACTCACTCCGCTCTGGTGGGCTCCTCACTCACTCCGCTCCAGGACTCCGCACTCACTCCGCTCCAGGACTCCTCACTCACTCCGCTCTGGTGGGCTCCTCACTCACTCCGCTCCAGGACTCCTCACTCACTCCGCTCCAGGACTCCTCACTCACTCCGCTCTGGTGGGCTCGGGCTCGGGGAGGAGATGAAGTTGGGATGTGCTGCTTTTTCATGATTTGTGAGTGTTTGTAAAATTACAGAGTGCCTGAGATTAGAACTAGTGTCACTGAACCCTACAGAAACCTGGAGTCTATGTCCTAGAAATGGCTGAACAGGAATTGTATATGTATAATAATATATTATAAGTTGTGATAGAGGCACTGGCTGCGGGAGGCTGGAGCCCGTGTCTGCCAAGGCCCAATCCAATACAGACAATATAAGGAAAAGCAAGAAAGTCTGAATGGAAAATGATAGGAGCCAATAAACAGTCTGAAAACCTGTGTGTCCTTTATTCATTGGCTATCGTCCCAGTGCTCGTCTCATCTTGTTGAAACATGCTGGGACGTCCCTGTCTGCCTTTTCTCCTGGGGCCGATCTCCCACCATCCAGCATCACTCAGAGAGATCACAGGGAGGGGGGGAGATCGGGGGGGGGGGGAGATGGGGGGAGGGGGGGAGATGGGGGGAGGGGGGGAGATGGGAGATGAGGTGAGGGGAGGGGGGAGGGGGGGAGATGAGGGGAGGGGAGGGGGGAGGGGGGGGAAGATGGGAGATGAGGGGAGGGGAGGGGGGAGGGGGGGAGATGGGAGATGAGGGGAGGGGTGGGGGGGGAGATGGGGGGAGGGGGGGAGATGGGAGATGAGGGGTGGGGGGGGAGATGGGAGATGAGGGGGGGGAGGGGGTAGGGGAGATGAGGGGGGGAGGGGGGTAGGGGAGATGAGGGGGGGAGGGGGTAGGGGAGATGAGGGGAGGGTGGGGGAGTGGTGGGGGAGGGGGAGGGGGTGGGGGAGGGGGGATAGAGAGAGATCATGGGGCGGGGGGGGGAATAGAGAGAGATCGGTGGGGGGGGGTTAGAGCGTGGGGGGGGATAGATCACGATCGCAGTGGGGGGAGTAGGGAGGGATCGTGGGGGATGAGTGTGGGGTAGTGAGAGAGATCGTGGAGGGGAAAGAGAAAAGAGGGATCGTGAGGTGGAGGGGAAAAGAGATCGAGAGGGGGAGAGATCGCGAGGGGAGGAAGGAAGAGGTCATGGCTGAAGATGTGCTTGAGGGCCCGAGGGAGGCACTCCTGCTCCTCCTGGCTTTTACCGACTGGATCCGGCCGTTCTCTCCTCCCATCAGCTGCCGGGATTCCCAAGCCCTGGGAAATCCCGCCCGCAGCTATTAAATTCAAATATCAGGAACGAATCCTCATTTACATATAAGAACCACTGCTCCCCACCCCCCCACCCCAGAGCAGCCCCCCAGAGCACGTTACTCGGCTGCCCCCAAAGCTGCTGTGGTTAAACCAGAAGTAGACATGATCGCGGAGGTTTGAAGCAGTGTTTCCCATTTTTAACAGATTAAAACCACCCCCCACCCCCAATCCTCTGCCGCCTGTCATGGGGGGTTAAAATTCCCCCCACAGTCTCCACCAGAGACACCCAGTATCTCCCAGAGGCGCATTGTATCACCCAGAGACACCCAGTATCTTCCAGACACATAGTCTATCCCAGAGACACCCACTATCTCACCAAGATGCCCAGTATCTCCCAGAGACACATAGTATTTCCCAGAGGCACCCAGTATCACCCAGACACATATCTCCCCGAGACACCCGGTATTTCCAAGACACCCAGTCCTTTCCAGAGATACCCAATATCTCCCAGACATACCCATGTAACTCCCAGAGACACCCAGTATCTTCCAGAGACAATAGTCTCCACCAGAGACACCCAGTATCTTCCAGAGACACCCAGTATCTTCCAGAGACAACAGTCACCACCAGAGACACCCAGTATCTTCCAGAGACAATAGTCTCCACCAGAGACACCCAGTATCTTCCAGAGACACACAGTCTCCACCAGAGACACCCAGTATCTTCCAGAGACAACAGTCACCACCAGAGACACCCAGTATCTTCCAGAGACACACAGTCTCCACCAGAGACACCCAGTATCTTCCAGAGACAACAGTCACCACCAGAGACACCCAGTATCTTCCAGAGACACACAGTCTCCACCAGAGACACCCAGTATCTTCCAGAGACAATAGTCTCCACCAGAGACACCCAGTATCTTCCAGAGACACACAGTCTCCACCAGAGACACCCAGTATCTTCCAGAGACAACAGTCACCACCAGAGACACCCAGTATCTTCCAGAGACACACAGTCTCCACCAGAGACACCCAGTATCTTCCAGAGACAACAGTCACCACCAGAGACACCCAGTATCTTCCAGAGACATACAGTCTCCACCAGAGACACCCAGTATCTTCCAGAGACAATAGTCTCCACCAGAGACACCCAGTATCTTCCAGAGACAATAGTCTCCACCAGAGACACCCAGTATCTCACTGAGACGCCCAGTATCACCCAGAAACATGCAGTATCTCCCAGAGACACCCAGTATCACCCAAAGGTATGCAGTATCTCCCAGAGATACTCAGTATCTCCCAGAAGCACTGAGTAGCTGCCAGAGACAAGTATTTCCCAGAGACGCCCAGTTTCCTCCAGAGATACCCAGGGCTCGATTTTCAATGTAAATTTTGGGGGGTGGGTGGGCTGCAAAAATTGCAGAAATGCAGAGCGAGTTCGGAAGCCGGTTCCAACCCCCCGACTTCCGAGATCCCCACGGACGGGTCTGGGTGTGCACACCTCCCGAATGCGGATGTCCCCCCGACTTCCGAGATCCCCACGGACGCACCTGTGTGCGCGCGGACATCCCGAATCTGGAAGTCCCACCGGCAATTAAAGCTGGCGAGATGTTAGTTAAAGAACCAAATGTACTTCATTGAGGTACTTAAGGCAATTTACTTGTGACATATTAGGTAGTTAGAACGAATTTTAACTTACCTGGGCAGTTTTCCCACGCCTGGTGAAACCAGACGTGAAGGGCCGGATGAGGCAAAAAGAAATGAAATAAATTAAATAAAAAAACCATTGCACAAAGTTAAAACCCCAAATCAACCCACCTTTCCACCCTGCTCCGACGTCCGATGTCTCCCTCTCCAATGTCCCCATTTTCACCCCTCCCGATCTCACCCTCTTCATCCCCCTGATCTTCCACTCTCCCTCTCCGCCCGTCCCCCCCCACCCCCCCTCGGTCTTCCATTCCAGCGCCGGATGACGTCTCTCTCTCTCTCTCTCTCTCCACGCCCCCCCCCACCCGGGCGTTCCAGCTCCTGTCGGCAGTCAGCCTGTCAATCAGGGGCTGCCAGGCCTGAAACCCGGAAACGACTTTAATCACCGTCAATCACATTGTGATCGCGTCGGAAACGGTAAGTTTTGATTATTCGGGTTTGCCTTCAACCCCTCCCCCCCGCCGCTGCCAACCCCCCACCATTTCAAAATTGAGCCCACGGTATCTCCCAGAGATGCACAATATCTCCCAGCCCTCCAGTATCTCACCCAGAGACACCCAGCACCTCACACACAGAAACCCAGTATCTTCCAGAGACACATAGGGCTCAATTTTCCCGGGAAATTGCGGGGGCAGGGGGCTCCGAAAATCAGGGAAATCCCGCAGATTTCTGGTTCCCCACTGACAGGTCTGGGTGTATGCACACCTCCCGAATGTGGAAGTCCCACCGGCAATTAAAGCCAGCGGGATGATACTTTACATCGTTGTTTAGATAATTGAAGTACTTGAGGTAATTAATTTTCTCCACATTGAGGCAGGAGTGCGATTTTGAAGCCTCCTCAGCGTGTTTCCCGTGCTGTGGGAAACACTCCCTGTTGCAAGAGACGTGTTTCAGCCAGCAGCCAGTGGGACATTCAGATGCTTATTTGACAGATGGGGAGAAAAGGTCACTTATTGCAGCAGGGCACTCAGTTCTTTCAAAGTTTTGGCTGTGAGATCTTTGTGTTTTCACTGAAAGTCCTTACTTTCCACTCAAAATTCTTCTGTTCACACATATTTAACTACTTTACGGACCCCCTCGAACTCAAACCGTCAGGATGAGTGGCGCCATGGCTGCATTCACCACTACATCCGAGGACGAGCAACATCACCAGCCTCGCCAGGCACGCCATCCACCTCCACCACTTGCAGCTCCACAACACAATGCTGCGCCACAGGTACCTGCACAAGAGCACAGAGGGCAACAACAGAGAGAGGCACCGCTACCACCCACATGGAGGAGGAGGAGGAGGAGGAACCCATGGGCAGAGCAGCGGCTCACCTGGCTGCTCGTGAGGCCAGGGAGTCACTGATATTTGAACGGCTCTCAAAACATCAGACAGTGTGAAGAGTCCAGTCCTTACACCACCTGGAAAGAGCAGTGCCCACACCAGCCTCACCCCCCACTACCACCCCTCCCTGCACAGAACAGTCCTGCAACTGCACATACACGCACTGTAGAGTGACCCAATGAGTGGCATCAAGTGTCGCCGTTCATGATGAACCTCATGAAAGGGCCTTATCACAAAAGCCAGTCAAGAATGGGCAAGACGTGGCAGCAGTGGTGACAATCATAAAATTTAATGTCACTTTAACAAAAACTAAATATAAATGAAAAACACGAGTCTGTCAAACACCCTTGTGCATCCCCTTCGTGCTCACAAAACCTTTGCCTTTCTCTCCCGACTACTTCTACGTGGTGCATTCCCTGTGGCTGCAGCAGAGGTAGTGGCAGGTCACTCATGTTCATGCCCTGACTGCTTAGATGCTTTGGGCCTATGCCCTCTGGGTTTTGGAGCCCATGAGGGCCCCGCCAAAGACTGCTCCACCTGCACCTGTGCAGGGGCAGACTCGGCCACCTGGTGAGGAGGCAGCATTGCGGGTACTGATTGAGAGGGGGGCAACGGGTGAGACGTGGGAGCACTTTGAGTGGCGTCCCCACTTCCATGTCCCCTATCGCCATCATCCCTCTCCTGGGCCAGGCCCACATCACTCCGCTGGACAACAATTTGGAGGACATGTGTGATGCCTTGTAAGGCCAATGCTAGTGTATCTGTCTGCCTGTTTAAGACGGCAGAATATTGTTCACTCTGAGTCCAAACGGCTGTTGTCAGGGCCTGAATGGGCTCATTTGTGAGCCGTGCTTGAAGCTTAATGGAGGCTCGCCTTCCCTCCATCACAGACATTCCCGCACTTACCCACGACACTATCTCAGAGTTGCCCTCACGTCCCTGTGACAGTATCTCAGAGATTCCCTCCTGTACCTGTTCCCCCCCTTCCACTCATGCAGGAGTTGGACTCCTCCATCCTCTGCGCGATTGTGGAGAGTGTGTGTGGCACCTGTTCCAGCACCTCGCAAACGTGCTGCTGCCCCTCGATCATTCTCCTTTTAAAGGATTGCCCCCAGGATTCAGCATCTGTGTCCAGCTGAGCAGAGCCTGGAGAGGAGTGCTCCCACCGACGCCACTGCCCCTGCCACCCGTGTCTGCTTCTGCTCACGTGTGTGGTGACTCACCATGTGCGACCCCAACTAACTGTAGACTAGGACCCACCACGGTGTGTGTATCTGCGCTGGTGGATGGCTCACTAAGATGTGACGGTGCGCCCCCAGAGGCCGGCAGGTCCTCTGAGGAATCGCCCTCTGCCGTCACAGCGGTGGCTGAAGGCCCTGTTTTTTATTATTTGTTCATGGGATGTGGGCATCGCTGGCGAGGCCGGCATTTATTGCCCATCCCTAATTGCCCTTGAGAAGGTGGTGAATCGCCTTCTTGAACCGCTGCAGTCCATGTGGTGAAGGTTCTCCCACAGTGCTGTTAGGAAGCGAGTTCCAGGATTTTGACCCAGCGACGATGAAGGAACGGCGATATATTTCCAAGTTGGGATGGTGTGTGACTTGGAGGGGAACGTGCAGGTGGTGTTGTTCCCATGTGCCTGCTGCTCTTGTCTTTCTAGGTGGTAGTGGTCGCAGGTTTGGGAGGTGCTGTCGAAGAAGCCTTGGCGAGTTGCTGCAGTGCATCCTGTGGATGGTACACACTGCAGCCACTGTGCGCTGGTGGTGAAGGGAATGAATGTTTAGGGTGGTGGAAGGGGTGCCAATCAAGCGGGCTGCTTTGTCCTGGATGGTGTCGAGCTTCTTGAGTGTTGTTGGAGCTGCACTCATCCAGGCAAGTGGAGAGTATTCCATCACACTCGTGACTTGTGCCTTGTAGATGGTGGAAAGGCTTTGGAGAGTCAGGAGGTGAGTCACTCGTCGCAGAATACCCAGCCTCTGACCTGCTATTGTAGCCACAGTATTTATGTGGCTGGTCCAGTTAAGTTTCTGGTCAACGGTGACCCCCAGGATGTTGATGGTGGGGGATTCGGCGATGGTAATGCCGTTGAATGTCAAGGGGAGGTGGTTAGACTCTCTCTTGTTGGAGATGGTCATTGCCTGGCACTTATCTGGCGCAAATGTTACTTGCCACTTATGAGCCCAAGCCTGGATGTTGTCCAGGTCTTGCTGCATGCGGGCTCGGACTGCTTCATTATTTGAGGGGTTGCGAATGGAACTGAACACTGTAAGAGAACAGAAGGCAATATTAAGCATCATCACAGATGTGTCATGTTGCGATGAGCATACTGAGGTGCTGAAGATGGCGAGGCATGTTAACATCAATTCATATTGTGAGTGCTGAATGCTAACGTTCTGTCACCAGATGTTTGTCGGGTGGCAGTCTCGGCATCCCCGATGGACAGGCACTCAAGGGTGCGGCTCAGCTCCAGCGCCTCCTGCTCTGCATCTGTAAGGATGATGATTTGTTGTGGCCCCCTCCGGTCCTCGCCCTCTCCCGTGCATTCTGGGCTCTCTTCTCCTGTAAGGGGAGAAAGTACAGACGTGTGAGTGAGGGTTGGTGACGTGGCCAACCGCTGAATGCATTGCTTTGGGTGAGGCTGACCGTGAAAGAGATGCATCAGAGGGTGAGTATGAGACAGAGCCATGACATTGTATGAGGATTGGGGTGAGTGGTAGTGGTGGGGTGAGTACTGGGGAGGTGAGGAAGTGCAGGTAAGTTGAGGATGAGGTTTGAGTGGGTGTGAGGAGTGATGTGATAGAGTAGTGTGGGCAGTGCAGAAGGAGTTGTGGGGTGGGGGCGGTGATGTGGGAGACAGAGTGTAGGAGAATCAGTAAGTGTCCTCACTTTGACTGACCTAGTTAGGTCATTGAAGTGCTTCCTGCACTGGATCCATGTGCGGGAGATGTTGCTGCTGCTGGTGACCTCCTCTGCCACCTCGAGCCAGGCCTTCTTGGTGGCAGAGGCAGGCCATTTCCTCCTGTCCACCAGATAGAAGACACCTCTCCTCCTCCTCACCCCATCCAGTAGCACCTGGAGTGAGGCATCACTAAACCTTGGAGCAGCCTTTCCCCTGCGCTGCTCCATTGTTCTATTTGGTTGTTTGCTCCAGGAGCAGCCATTGGAGGACTGCCCCTTTAAGTAGAGCTCCTCCAGCTGACAGCCTGTGATGCGGGTGCGGAGTCCGCCCACTGCGCGGCTTTCCGACGGCAAACCTGGGAGCCACGTTATGTGGCTCCAACTGAATCGCGATCGCGTGGGAAACGGACATTTTTTATTGGTCGGGTTACCCGTGCGCCCATTCACCCTCCCCCCGCTGCCATCCACGCTGATACCGGGGTCAAAGTATCGTCAAGAGACACCCAGTATCTCACCGAGACATCCAGCATTTCCCAGATGCACCTGTGGTCTCCCAGGGACTACCAGTAGTACCAAGACACCCAGTATCTCCCAGAAACTCCCAGCATCTGATAGAGACACCAAGTATCTCCCAGAGAGAGGTAGTATCTCCCAGAGAGACATCGTATCACTCAGAAACACCCAGTATCTCTCAGAGACATCCACTGTCTCCCAGAGACACCCAGTATCACCCAGATACACTCAGTGTCTCCCAGAGACATATAAAAACTGCCACAGAAACCCAGTATATTCCAGAGATACCCAGTATCTCTCAGAGACGCCCACAAACTCCCAGAGACACATAGTGCCTCCCAGAGGCACCCAGTACTTCGGAGACACATACTGTCCCCCATTAACATACAGTATCTCGCAAACACCCGTATCTCCAAGAGGCATCCAGTATCTCTCAGAGGCACACAGCATCTCCCAGAGACACTCAGTATCACCCAGAGACACTCAGTATCACCCAGAGACACTCAGTATCACCCAGCGACACTCAGTATCTCCCAGCGACACATAGTAACTGCCACAGAAACCCAGTATCTCCCAGAGACACATGGATTCTCCCAGAGACAGCCAGTATCTCACTGAGACATCCAGTATCTCACCGGGATGCCCAGTATCACCTGGAGACTCCTCGGGCTCAATTTTAAAAGTGAAAAATGGGTGGGTTGGGTGCGGGGGGGATTTGAAAATTGCCACCATTTCAGACCTGCCACCAATCCGCCCATTTCCGGTTTTCACCGGGCCGGGAAGAGGGGCGGGCGACCAACCCGCTCCCAGGAGGCGGCTCGGGCCTTGAAACCTTTCAAGGAGGCTTCGGACCTCCATTTTTCTTGAATTCCCGATTTCAACCCTGGGGGGCCAGGATTCCCAGGCCTTCTGTTTCACGCCGCGTGAAAGGAGGTGAGAAGGTCCGAGACTAACAGGTAGGTGCCTAGAAAGGCACAGCTTGCGGGCCCGAAGGAGCAGGAGTGCCTTCCCCAGGCCCAACAAGCCTACCTGCACCGACCCCACAATGATTGCAGACACCCGACCCCTGATCGCAGATCTCCCCCCTCCCCCGATCGTGGACCCCCGACCCCGATCCCCGAGTCCGATCCTCCCCGCTGACTCTTGACCCCGATCCTCCCCCCAAACTCCGATCCTCCCTCTCTCGACCCTGATCCTCCCACCCTCGACACCTGATACTCCCCCTCAACAATCGCAGACCCCTGTAATGACCCCCGATCCCTCCCCTATGACACATGACCCCCTCCCCAACCCCTGCCCACCCATGCCACCCCCCCCCCACCCATCCATACAAACAAAGATTTACCTGCAGACGTACGTGAACACACCCTCTCCCTGGCTGGTCTCCCGTCCGACTGAGAGCAGCCTGTCAATCAGGCCGGTCAGTCCGACGTGAAACCGACAAAAAAAAAGACCTCCTTACATCAAAATCGTAAGGATGTCCGGGAAACCCGTACTAGTGGGTTTCCCGACCTCAAATTGACCCCCCCACCCCCTTCCCGGCTCAATTTTAATATCGAGCCCATAGTGTCTCCCAGAGACACCCAGTATTTCCGAGACACACAGTATCACCCAGAGACATCCAGTGCCTCGAGGAGACATCATGTGTCTCCCAGAAACCCAGTGACTTCCAGAGACACATAACATCTCCCACAAACACGCAGTATCTTCCAGATACACCCAGCATCTCGCAATGGGGAATGTGTAATTGGTGAATGTGTAATTGGTGGATGTGTAATTAGTTAATGTGTAATTGCGGAATGTGTAATTGGGGAATGTATAATTGGTTAACGTGTAATTGGTGAATGTGTAAATGTTGCATATGTAATTGGTGAATGTAAAATTTTTGAATGTGTAATTGGGGAATATGCAATTGGTGAATGTGGAATTCGTGAATGTAATACGTGGAAGTGTATTGGTGAATGTGCACTTGGTGAATGTCCAATTGGTGAATTTGTAATTGGTGGATGTGTAATTGGTGAATGTGCAATTGTTGAAAGTCCAAACGGTGAATGTCCAATTGATGAATGTTCAAATGGTGAATGTGTAATTGGTGAATGAGCAACTGGTGAATGTCTAATTTATGAATGTGTAATTGGTGAATGAGCAACTGGTGAATGTCTAATTTATGAATGTGCAATTGGTGAATGTGCAATTGGTGAATGTGTAATTGGTGGATGTCCAATTGATGATTGTGTAATTGGTGAATGTGTAATTGGCGAATGAGGAATTGGTAAATTCCCAGTGGATGAATGTCCAATTGGTGAATGAGTAATTCGTGAATGTCCAAATAGTGAATGTGTAATTGGTAAACGTGCAATTGGGAAACATCCAATTGGTGAAAGTGTAACTGGTGAATGTGCAGTGGTGAATAAGCAATTTGTAAGTGTCCAATTGGTGAATATGTAATTGGTGAATGTGCAATTGGTGAATGTGTAATTGGTGAATGTGCAAATGGCAAATGTGTATTAGGTGAATGTGTAATTGCTAAATGTGCAATTGGGGAATAGCCAATTGGTGAAAGTATAATTTATGAATGTTCAATTGGAGAATGTGTAAATGGTGAATGTGCAATTGTTGAATGTCCAATTGTTGAATGTCCAATTGGTGAATATGCAATTTGGGAATGTGTAATTGGTGACGGTGCAAATAGTGACTGTCCATTTGGTAAGTATGTAATTGGTGAATGCGCAATTGGAAAATGTCCATTTGGTAAATGTGCAATTGGAGAATGAGCAATTGGTGGATGTCCAATTGGTGAATGTGCAATTGTTGACTTTCTAATTGGTGAATGTGTAATTGGTGAATGTCCAATTGACGAATGTGGAAGTGGCAATGTCCCATTGGTGAATGTGTAATTGGGGAATGTGTAATTGTTGAATATGTAATTGGTGAATGCTGAATTGGAGAATGAGCAATTGGTGGATGTCCAATTGGTGAATGTGCAATTGTTGACTTTCTAATTGGTGAATGTGTAATTGGTGAATGTCCAATTGACGAATGTGGAAGTGGCAATGTCCCATTGGTGAATGTGTAATTGGGGAATGTGTAATTGTTGAATATGTAATTGGTGAATGCTGAATTGGAGAATGAGCAATTGGTGGATGTCCAATTGGTGAATGTGCAATTGTTGACTTTCTAATTGGTGAATGTGTAATTGGTGAATGTCCAATTGACGAATGTGGAAGTGGCAATGTCCCATTGGTGAATGTGTAATTGGGGAATGTGTAATTGTTGAATATGTAATTGGTGAATGCTGAATTGGTGAATGTCCAATTGGTAAATATCCAAAAGGTGAATGTGTAATTGGTGAACGTCCAATGAGTGAATGTGCAGTTAGTGAATGTCCAATTGGTGAATGTGTAATTGGTGAAGGTGTAATTCATGAAAGTGTAATTGGTGAACGTGCAATTGGTAAATGTCCAATTGGTGAATGTGCAATTGTTGACTTTGTAATTGGTGAATGTGGAATTGGTGAATGTCCAATTGATGAATGTGGAAGTGGTGTGTGTCCCATTGGTGAATGTGGAATTGGGGAATTTGTAATTGTGAATGAGAAATTGGTGAATGTCCAATTGGTAAATGTCCAAATGGTGAATGTGTAATTGATGAATATCCAATAAGTGAATGTGCAATTAGTGGATGTCCAACTGGTGAATGTCCGATTGGTGAATGTCCAATTGGTGAATGTGCAATTGGTGAACGTGCAATTGGTGAATTTCCAATTGGTGAATGTGCAATTGGTGAACGTGCAATTGGTGAACGTGCAATTGGTAAATGTCCAAATGGTGAATGTGTAATTGGTGAATGTCAAATGGCTGAAAGTCCAGGTGGTGAATGTGCAAATGGTGAATGTCCAATTGGTGAATTTGTAATTGGTAAACGTGCAATTGGGGAATGTCCAATTAGGGAATGTCCAATTGGGGAATGTCCAATTGCTGAATGTACAATTGTTGAATGTACATTTAGTGAATGTCCAATTGGTGAATGTACAATTGGTGAATGTTCAATTGGAGAATGTGTAATTGGCGAATGTACAATTGTTGAATGTGCAATTGGCGAATGTACAATTGTTGAATGTGCAATTCGGGAATGTGCAATTGGTGAATGTGCAAATAGTGAATGTCCAATTGGTAAATGTGCAATTTTTCAATGTCCAATTGGTGAATGTGTAATTTTACAACGTCCAATTAATGAATGTGTAATTGGTGAATCAGCAATTGGTGAAATGCAATTGGAGAACATGCTAGTCGTGAATATGTAATTGGGGAATGTGCAATTGGGGAATGTCCAATTGGTGAAAGTGCAATTGTTGAAACTCCAATTGGTGAATGTGGAATAGGTGAATGTCCAAATGATGAATGTGCAATTGGTGAATGTGCAAGTGGAGATAGTGCAATTGGTGAAAGTCCAACCGGTGAATGTCCAATTGGTGAATTTCCAATTTGTGTATGTGCTATTGGCAAAGATGCAATTGGTGAATTTTCAATTGATGAATGTGTAATTGGTGGATGTGCAATTGGTGAATGTGCAATTAGTGAACAGCCAATTGGTGAATGTGCAATTGGAGAATGTCCAATTGGAGAATGTGTAATTGGGGAATTTGTAATTGTTGAATGTGTAATTGGTGAATGAGGAATTGGTGAATGTCCTATTGGGGAATGTGTAATTGGTGAATGTCCAATTTGTGAAAGTGTTATTGGTGAACGTGCAAGTGGTGAATGACCAATTGGTAAATGTCCAAATGGTGAATGTGCAATTGGTGAATGTATAATTAGTGAATGTCCAAATAGTAAATGTGTAATTAGTGTATGTGTAATTGGAAAGCATGCAATTGGGGAATATCCAATTGGTGAAAGTATAATTGGTGAATGCATAATTGGTGAATTTGTAATTGGTGAATGTGCAATTGGTGAATAAGCAATTGGTAAGTGTCCAACTGGTGAATATATAATTGGTGAATGTGCAATTGGTGAATGTGTATTTGGTGAATGTGAATTGGTGAATGTGAATTGTTGAATGTGCAATTGGTGTATGTACAATCTGGGAATGTGCAATTTGGTGAATGTACAAAAATGAATGTCCATTTGGTAAATATGTAATTGGTGATTGTGCAATTGGTGAATGTGCAATTGGTGAATGTCCAATTGGCGAATGTCCAATTGGAGAATGTGCAATTGGTGTATGTGCAATCTGGGAATGTGCAATTTGGTGAATGTACAAAAATGAATGTCCATTTGGTAAATATGTAATTGGTGATTGTGCAATTGGTGAATGTGCAATTGGTGAATGTGTATTTGGCGAATGTCCAATTGGAGAATGTGCAATTGGTGTATGTGCAATCTGGGAATGTGCAATTTGGTGAATGTACAAAAATGAATGTCCATTTGGTAAATATGTAATTGGTGATTGTGCAATTGGTGAATGTCCAATTGGCGAATGTCCAATTGGAGAATGTGCAATTGGTGTATGTGCAATCTGGGAATGTGCAATTTGGTGAATGTACAAAAATGAATGTCCATTTGGTAAATATGTAATTGGTGATTGTGCAATTGGTGAATGTGCAATTGGTGAATGTGTATTTGGCGAATGTCCAATTGGAGAATGTGCAATTGGTGTGCAATCTGGGAATGTGCAATTTGGTGAATGTACAAAAATGAATGTCCATTTGGTAAATATGTAATTGGTGATTGTGCAATTGGTGAATGTGCAATTGGTGAATGTCCAATTGGCGAATGTCCAATTGGAGAATGTGCAATTGGTGTATGTGCAATCTGGGAATGTGCAATTTGGTGAATGTACAAAAATGAATGTCCATTTGGTAAATATGTAATTGGTGATTGTGCAATTGGTGAATGTGCAATTGGTGAATGTCCAATTGGCGAATGTCCAATTGGAGAATGTGCAATTGGTGTATGTGCAATCTGGGAATGTGCAATTTGGTGAATGTACAAAAATGAATGTCCATTTGGTAAATATGTAATTGGTGATTGTGCAATTGGTGAATGTGCAATTGGTGAATGTGTATTTGGCGAATGTCCAATTGGAGAATGTGCAATTGGTGTATGTGCAATCTGGGAATGTGCAATTTGGTGAATGTACAAAAATGAATGTCCATTTGGTAAATATGTAATTGGTGAATGTGCAATTGGTGAATGTCCAATTGGCGAATGTCCAATTGGAGAATGTGCAATTGGTGTATCTGCAATTGGTGAATGTGCAAATAGTGAATGTCCAATTGGTAAATGTGTAATTGATGAATGTGCAATTGGTGAATGTGCAATTGGTGAATGTTGAATTGGTGAATGTCCAAGTGGTAAACGTCCAATTGGTGAATTTCCAATTGGTAAATGTCCAATTGGCGAATGTGTAATTGGTGAATGTGCAATTGGTGAATGTGTGATTGGTGAATGTGTGATTGGTGAATGTGTGATTGGCGAATGTGCAATTGGTGAATGTGCAATTTTTCAATGCCCAATTGGTGAATGTGTAGTTGGTGAACCAGCAATTGGAGAACATGCTAGTCATGAATATGTAATTGGGAAATGTGCAATTGGGGAATGTCCAATTGGTGAAAGTGCAATTGTTGAATGTATAATTGGTGAATGAGCAGCATGTTGAATGTCCAATTGGTGAATGTCCAATTGATAAATGTGTTATTGGTGAATGTGCAATTGGTGGATGTCCAATTGGTGAAAGTGTTATTGGTGAATGTCCATTTGATAAATGTCCAAATGGTGAATGCGTAATTGGTGAATGTGCAATTGGTGAATGTGTAATTGATGAATTTGTAATTGGCAAATGAGGAATTGGTAAATTCCAATTGGTGAATGTGTAATTCGTGAATGTCCAAATAGCGAATGTGTAATTGTTGTATGTGTAATTGGTAAACACGCAATTGGCGAATGTCCAATTGGTGAACGTATAATTGGTGAATGTATAATTGGTGAATTAGAAATTAGTAAGTGTCCAATTGGTGAACGTGCAATTGGTGAACGTGCAATTGGTGAACGTGCAATTGTTGAATTTCCAATTGCTGAATGTCCAATTGTTGAATGTGCAATTGGTGAATGTGCAATTAGTGAATGTGCAATTAGTGAATGTGCAATTAGTGAATGTCCAATTGGTGAATGTGCAATTAGTGAATGTGCAATTGGTGAATGTGCAATTAGTGAATGTCCAATTGGTGAATGTGCAATTAGTGAATGTCCAATTAGTGAATGTCCAGTTAGTGAATGTGCAATAAGAGAATGTCCAATTGGTGAATGTCCAATTGGTGAATGTGTAATTGGTGAACGAGCAATTCGTGAAAGTGTAATTGGTGAACGTGCAATTATTAAATGTCCCTTTGGTGAATGTATAATTGGAGAATTTGTAATTGTTGAATGAGGAATTGGTGAATGTCCTATTGGGGACTGTGTAATTGGTGAATGTCCAATTTGTGAAAGTGTTATTGGTGAACGTGCAATTGGTGAATGTCCAATTGGTGAATGTCCAATTGGTGAATGTGTAATTGGTGAATGTGTAATTGGCGAATGAGGAATTGGTAAATTCCCAATTGGTGAATGTGTAATTCATGAATGTCCAAATAGCGAATAGCGAGTAATTAGTGTATGTGTAATTGGTAAACATGCAATTGGGGAATGTTCAATTGGTGAAAGTATAATTGTTGAATGTATAATTGGTGCATTTGTAATTTGTGAATGTGCAATTGGTGAATAAGCAATTAGTAAGTTTCCAATTGGGGAATATGTAATTGGTGAATGTGCAATTGGCGAATGTACAATTGGTGAATGTGTAATTTGAGATAGTGCAATTGGTGAAAGTCCAATAGGTGAATGTCCAATTGGTGAATGGGCAATTTGTGTATGTGCTATTGGTGAAGATACAATTGGTGAATGTTCAATTGATGAATGTGTGACTGGTGATTGTGCAATTGATGAATGTGTAATTGGTGGATGTGCAATTGACGAATGTCCAATTGGAGAATATGTAATTGGCAAATTTACAATTGGTGAAACTGCAATTGGTGAATGTGCTATTGGCGAATGTCCAATTGGAGAATGTGCAATTGGTGAATGAGCAAATGGTGAATGTTGAATTGGTGAATGTCCAATTGGCAAATGTGCAATTGGCGAATGTCCAATTGGTGAACGTCCAATTGGTGAACGTCCAATTGGTGAACGTCCAATTGGTGAACGTCCAATTGGTGAATGTCCAATTGGTGAATGTCCAATTGGTGAATGTGAAATAAGAGAATGTCCAATTGGTGACTGTCCAATTGGTGACTGTAATTGGTGAATGAGTAATTTGTGAAAGTGTAATTGGTGAATGTGCAATTGGTAAATGTCTCATTGGTGAATGTGTAATTGGTGAATATGTAATTGGTGAACGAGTAATTCGTGAAAGTGTAATTGGTAAACGTGAAATTGGTAAATGTCCCATTGGTGAATGTGTAATTGGTGAATGTGCAATTGTTGAATGTCCAATTGGTGTATGTGCAATTTGGGAATGTGCAATTCGGTGAATGTGCAAATATGAATGTCCATTTGGTAAATATGTAATCGGTGAATGTGCAATTGGTAAATGTGCAATTGGTAAATGTGCAATTGGAGAATGTGCAATTGGTGGATGTCCAATTGGTGAAAGTGTTATTGGTGAATGTGCAATTGGTGAATGTCCATTTGGTGAATTTCCAAATGGTGAATGCGTAATTGGTGAATGTGCAATTGGTGAATGTGTAATTGATGAATTTGTAATTGGCGAATGAGGAATTGGTAAATTCCAATTGGTGATTGTCCAATTGGTGAATGTGTAATTCGTGAATGTCCAAATAGCAAATGTGTAATTGTTGTATGTGTAATTGGTAAACACGCAATTGGCGAATGTCCAATTGGTGAACGTATAATTGGTGAATGTATAATTGGTGAATAAGAAAGTAGTAAGTGTCCAATTGGTGAATGTGCAATTGGTGAACGTGCAATTGGTGAATGTGCAATTGGTGAACGTCCAATTGGTGAATTTCCAATTGCTGAATGTCCAATTGGTGAATGTGCAATTAGTGAATGTGCAATTGGTGAATGTGCAATTAGTGAATGTCCAATTGGTGAATATGTAATTGGTGAATGTCCAGTTAGTGAATGTGCAATGTGAGAATGTCCAATTGGTGAATGTGTAATTGGTGAATGTGTAATTGGTGAACGAGCAATTCGTGAAAGTGTAATTGGTGAACGTGCAATTATTAAATGTCCCATTGGTGAATGTATAATTGGAGAATTTGTAATTGTTGAATGTGTAATTGTTGAATGAGGAATTGGTGAATGTCCTATTGGGGACTGTGTAATTGGTGAATGTCCAATTTGTGAAAGTGTTATTGGTGAACGTGCAATTGGTGAATGTCCAATTGGTAAATGTCCAATTGGTGAATGTGTAATTGGTGAATGTGTAATTGGCGAATGAGGAATTGGTAAATTCCCAATTGGTGAATGTCCAATTGGTGAATGAGTAATTCGTGAATAAGCAATTCGTAAGTGTCCAATTGGGGAATATGTAATTGGTGAATGTGCAATTGGCAAATGTACAATTGGTAAGTGTCCAATTGGAGAATATGTAATTGGTGAATGTGCAATTGGCGAATGTGTAATTGGTGAATGTACAATTGGTGAATGTGTAATTGGTGAATGTGCAAATGGCAAATGTGTATTAGGTGAATGTGTAATTGCTAAATGTGTAATTGGGGAATGTCCAATTGGTGAAAGTATAATTTGTGAATGTTCAATTGGTGAATGTGCAATTGTTGAATGTCCAATTTGGGAATGTGCAATTGGGGAATGTGCAAATAGTGACTGTCCATCTGGTAAATATGTAATTGGTGAATGTGCAATTGGTAAATGTCCAATTGGTGATTGCGCAATTGGTAAATGTGCAATTGGAGAATGAGCAATTGGTGGATGCCCAATTGGTGAATGTGCAACTGTTGACTTTCTAATTGGTGAATGTGGAATTGGTGAACATGCAATTGGTGACTGTCCAAATGTTGAACGTGTAATTGGTGAATGTCCAATTGGTGAAAGTGTAATTGGTGAATGTGCAATTTGTGAATGTCCAAATGGTGAATGTGTACTTGGTGAAAGTGTAATTGGTGAATGTGCAATTGGTAAATGTTCAAACAGTTAATATGTAATTGGTGAATGTCCAATTAGTGAAAGTGTAATTCATGAATGTCCAATTGGTGAATGCCCAATTGGTGAAAGTGTAATTGGTGAATGTGCAATGAGTGAATGTGCAATTAGTGAATGTTCAATTGGTGAAGGTCAAATTGGTGAATGTCCAATTGGTGAAAATATAATTGGTGAATGTCCAATTGAAGAATGTGTAATTGGTGAAAGTCAAATGGGTGAACGTGCAATTGGTGAACGTGCAATTGGTGAATGTGTAATTGGTGAATGTGTAATTGGTGAACGTGCAAGTGGTGAATGTGCAATTGGTGAATGTGTAATTGGTGAACGTGCAAGTGGTGAATGTGCAATTGTTGAATGTGCAATTGGTGAATGTCCGATTGGTGAATGTGTAATTCGTAAAAGTGTAATTGGTGAATGTGTAATTGGTAAATGTCCAAATGGTGAATGTGTAATTAGTGAATGTGCAATTGGTGAATGTGTAATTGGTGAATGTCCAGTTAGTGAATGTGAAATAAGAGAATGTCCAATTGGTGAATGTCCAATTGGTGACTGTAATTGGTGAACGAGTAATTTGTGAAAGTGTAATTGGTGAATGTGCAATTGGTGAATGTCTCATTGGTGAATGCGTAATTGGTGAATATGTAGTTGGTGAACGAGTAATTCGTGAAAGTGTAATTGGCAAATGTGCAACTGGTAAATGTTATATTGGTGAATGTGTAATTGGTGAATGTGCAATTGTTGAATGTCGAATTGGTGTATGTGCAATTTGGGACTGTGCAATTTGGTGAATGTGCAAATATGAATGTCTATTAGGTAAATATGTAATCGGTGAATGTGCAATTGGTAAATGTGCAATTGGAGAATGTGCAATTGGTGGATGTCCAATTGGTGAATGCGTAATTGGTGAATGTGCAATTGGTGAATGTGTAATTGATGAAGTTGTAATTGGCGAATGAGGAATTGGTAAATTCCAATTGGTGAAAGTGTAATTCGTGAATGTCTAAATAGCGAATGTGTAATTATTGTATGTGTAATTGGTAAACACGCAATTGGTGAATGTCCAATTGGTGAATGTGCAATTGGTGAACGTGCAATTGGTGAACGTCCAATTGGTGAATGTGCAATTAGTGAATGTGCGATTGGTGAACGTCCAATTGTTGAATTTCCAATTGCTGAATTTCCAATTGGTGAATGTGCAATTAGTGAATGTCCAATTGGTGAATATGTAATTGGTGAATGTCCAGTTAGTGAATGTGCAATAAGAGAATGTCCAATTGGTGAATGTCCAATTGGTGAATGTGTAATTGGTGAACGAGCAATTCATGAAAGTGTAATTGGTGAACATGCAATTATTAAATGTCCCATTGGTGAATGTATAATTGGAGAATTTGTAATTGTTGAATGTGTAATTGGTGAATGAGGAATTGGTGAATGTCCTATTGGGGACTGTGTAATTGGTGAATGTCCAATTTGTGAAAGTGTTATTGGTGAATGTGCAATTGGTGAATGTCCAATTGGTGAATGTGTAATTCGTGAATGTCCAAATAGCGAATAGCGAGTAATTAGTGCATGTGTAATTGGTAAACATGCAATTGGGAAATGTCCAATTGGTGAAAGTATAATTGTTGAATGTATAATTGGTGCATTTGTAATTTGTGAATGTCCAATTGGTGAATAAGCAATTGGTAAGTGTCCAATTGGGGAATATGTAATTGGTGAATGTCCGATTGGTGAATGTGTAATTCGTAAAAGTGTAATTGGTGAATGTGCAATTGGTGAATGTCCAAATGGTGAATGTGTAATTAGTGAATGTGTAATTGGTGAATGTGCAATTGTTGAATGTCCAATTGGTGTATGTGCAATTTGGGAATGTGCAATATAATTGGTGCATTTGTAATTTGTGAATGTGCAATTGGTGAATAAGCAATTGGTAAGTGTCCAATTGGGGAATATGTAATTGGTGAATGTGCAATTGGCGAATGTGCAAATGGCAAATGTGTATTAGGTGAATGTGTAATTGCTAAATGTGCAATTGGGGAATGTCCAATTGGTGAAAGTATAATTTGTGAATGTTCAATTGGAGAATGTGTAATTGGTGAATGTGCAATTGGTGAATGTGCAATTGGTGAATGTGCAAATAGTGAATGTCCATCTGGTGAATGTGCAAATAGTGAATGTCCATCTGGTAAATATGTAATTGGTGAATGTGCAATTGGTGAATGTCCAGAACTAGCTGCGCCTCTAGCCAAGCTGTTCCAGTACAGCTACAACACTGGCATCTACCCGACAATGTGGAAAATTGCCCAGGTATGTCCTGTCCACAAAAGCAGGACAAATCCAATCCGGCCAATTACCGCCCCATCAGTCTACTCTCAATCATCAGCGAAGTGATGGAAGGTGTCGTCGACAGTGCTAGCAAGCGGCACTTACTCACCAATAACCTGCTCACCGATGCTCAGTTTGGGTTCCGCCAGGACCACTCGGCTCCAGACCTCATTACAGCCTTGGTCCAAACATGGACAAAAGAGCTGAATTCCAGAGGTGAGGTGAGAGTGACTGCCTTTGACATCAAGGCAGCATTTGACCGAGTGTGGCGCCAAGGAGCCCTAGTAAAATTGAAGTCAATGGGAATCAGGGGGAAAACTCTCCAGTGGCTGGAGTCATACCTCGCACAAAGGAAGATGGTAGTGGTTGTTGGAGGCTAATCATCTCAGCCCCAGGGCATTGCTGCAGGAGTTCCTCAGGGCAGTGTCCTAGGCCCAACCATCTTCAGCTGCTTCATCAATGACCTTCCCTCCATCATAAGGTCAGAAATGGGGATGTTCGCTGATGACTGCACAGTGTTCAGTTCCATTCGCAACCCCTCAGATAATGAAGCAGTCCGAGCCTGCATGCAGCAAGACCTGGACAACATCCAGGCTTGGGCTCATAAGTGGCAAGTAACATTTGCGCCAGATAAGTGCCAGGCAATGACCATCTCCAACAAGAGAGAGTCTAACCACCTCCCCTTGACATTCAACGGCATTACCATCGCCGAATCCCCCACCATCAACATCCTGGGGGTCACCATTGACCAGAAACTTAACTGGACCAGCCATATAAATACTGTGGCTACAAGAGCAGGTCAGAGGCTGGGTATTCTGCGGCGAGTGACTCACCTCCTGACTCCCCAAAGCCATTCCACCATCTACAAAGCACAAGTCAGGAGTGTGATGGAATACTCTCCACTTGCCTGGATGAGTGCAGCTCCAACAACACTCAAGAAGCTCGACACCATCCAAGATAAAGCAGCCCGCTTGATTGGCACCCCATCCACCACCCTAAACATTCACTCCCTTCACCACCGGCGCACTGTGGCTGCAGTGTGCACCATCCACAGGATGCACTGCAGCAACTCGCCAAGGCTTCTTCGACAGCAACTCCCAAACCCGCGACCTCTACCACCTAGAAGGACAAGAGCGGCAGGCGCATGGGAACAACACCACCTGCACGTTCCCCTCCAAGTCACACACCATCCCGACTTGGAAATATATCGCCGTTCCTTCATTGTCGCTGGGTCAAAATCCTGGAACTCCCTTCCTAACAGCACTGTGGGAGAACCATCACCACACGGACTGCAGCGGTTCAAGAAGGCGGCTCATCACCACCTTCTCAAGGGCAATTAGGGATGGGCAATGAATGCCGGCCTTGCCAGCGACGCCCACATCCCATGAACGAATAAAAAAAAATGTCCAATTGTTGAATGTGTAATTGGTGAATGTGCAATTGGGGAATGTGCAATTGGGGAATGTGCATGATGAGAGGTGGCACACATGTCAGAATCTCGCACCCATGCAGAAAGAAATGTAAGGATCTAACCAGGACTATCAGGGTAAGACTTCCCTTCACATGCCTCATACTCTCTGCAGGTCCCTACCTTTGCTCAGCACCATCGATCCTTCCTCTTCCTGCTTCCCATGGCTCTCCTTAAATCAGCAGGAAACACTTCACTTGCATTCACTACTGCCCTTCTCTCTCTTGATCCTTCTTCCCGTAGTCAGGCACACAATGGTAAGCTGTCTCATACATGGCAATGGGTTAAAGGCCCTTGCCCATGGCAATTATTAACCCACTGCCACTCGACTTGCAGGTGATGCTGGCACACAACAGGTGAAGGTCCTGTCACACTGTGAGACCCTTGTCTCACTCCCCCTTTTCAAGATTCAGTCACTACTGCCAGACAGATTGCCTATGAAAAGTATAAACTAAAGGGCACAACTCTGAAAGGGGTACAGGAACAGAGAGATCTGGGGGTATATGTGTACAAATCATTAAAGGTGGCAGGGCAGGTTGAGAAAGCGGTTAAAAAAGCATACGGGATCCTGGGCTTTATAAATAAAGGCTTTGGGCGCTAAATTGGGCCGTGGAGCGCCTGTTGTTTCGGCGTTACACGGCCTTTCCAACATCCAAGATGGCGTCTTGGATGCGCATACATGCTTCCAGCAAGACGTGCCCCGGACGCCATCTTGATATAGGAGTTAACGCAGGTGCAGATAACGAACAAAGTAGGGAGAAAATGGCTTCAATCAGTGTGCAACGCTGATTTAAAGTGATCGACACCATTTTGGGTCTTAACGTTCAACTCAACGCAGTCTTAACCCCGACCATCTGAATGTAAGAGTGCCTGGAGGACCCCCCCCCCACCAGCGCTATTTAAAAGGACCATGCAGGATTTATAGGTTAGTTGCTGGATTATTGCTTCTGGCTGCGGTGACATTTGTAACTGTTTTTGGAGGTCTCCTACACTTGAATACTAGGACGCGGGGACATAGCCTAACATTTAGAGCCAGGACATGCAGGAGTGAAGTTAAGAAATGCAAAGGGTGGGAGACGTTTAGAACACTCTTCTGCAGACGGCAGTTGATGCTAGCTCACTTGTGAAAGTTAAAGCTGAGATTGATAGAATTCTGTGAACCAAGGGTATTAAGGGATATGGGGCTAAGGCGGGTATATGGAGTGAGGTCACAGGTCCACCATGATCTCATTGAATGGTGGAACAGCCACTGCCACTTGCTGCCTCTTGATATGCGCCACCTTCTCCTGCAAGAAAGCGGGAGGTGTGTCTGGGTGATGTGCCTGTCATGGTTGAATAGCTGCCAGTGTGTGTGGCCTGTGAGTTGTGGGTGGGCGGCTTGCAACAGTGGTAATATGTCAGGCTGAGAGGAAGAGTTGAGTACTGATGGAAAGAGTGAGTTTATTGGTATGTGGGTGATGGGTGATGGGGGGGTGTAGGGAGTGGTGCAGTTGGTAGGAGACGCCACTTGACAATTGACCTCACTCACCTTGACCACTCATGTCAAAGCATTGAACTTCTTCCTGCACTGCATCCATGTTCATGATGCTGTGCTCCTGGCATTAACTTCGTCCCCCGCTGCCTCCCACTGCCTTTTGGATATATGTCTGCAGGGCCTCTTGCACCCTCTCCCCCCACTGCCGATATAAGCTGTCCCTCCTTCTGTCCACCTTTTGCACCAAGGCCTCTGGTGCATCAGCAGAGAACCTTGGCGCATGCACTCTCACAGGCCTGGTACAAACTCGGATAGGCAGATTGGTGAGGTCTGGTGTGCAGATTGGAGGATGTGGAATTTAGTAATGCGTAACCTTTATTCAATGTTTTAACATAAGTCATCAGTGTGTAAATATAGGGATGGGACCTGCATCTGTGTTTTACGTGTGCGATGTCTGATCTCCATTCAGACTCCATGCAGACAGTCGACTGTTATTTTCAGCAAATAACAGGTACCAGCTACCTTTAAGAGATTTCTAAGAAATCTCAAAGGTAGCCTCCCAAAGATACACAAATCCAACACACCCGGACGTCCTATCGTATCACGCAACGGAACCCTGTGTGAGAACCTCTCTGGATATGTCGAGGGCATCCTGAAACCCATCGTACAGGGAACCCCCAGCTTCTGTCGTGACACTACAGACTTCCTACAAAAACTCAGCACCCACAGACCAGTTGAACCAGGAACACTTCTCACCACGATGGACGTCTCGGCACTCTACACCAGTATCCCCCACAATGACGGCATCGCTGCGACAGCATCAATACTCAACACCAACAACAGCCAATCTCCAGATGCCATCCTACAACTCATCCGCTTCATCCTGGATCACAATGTCTTCACCTTCGATAACCAGTTCTTTACCCAAACACACGAAACAGCCATGGGGACCAAATTCGCACCCCAATACGCCAACATTTTCATGCACAAGTTCGAGCACGACTTCTTCACTGCACAGGACCTCCAACCAACGATATACACCAGATACATCAACGACATTTTCTTCCTATGGACCCACGGCGAAGAATCACTGAAGAGACTACACGATAACATCAACAAGTTCCATCCCAACATCAAACTCACCATGGACTACTCCTCAGAATCGGTTTCATTCTTGGACACACGAATCTCCAAGCCCACGGACAACCTCACAATGCTCCACTTTTCCAGCTTCCACCCTAACCACGTCAAAGAGGCCATCCACTATGGATGAATACACAGGATTTGCTCAGACGAGGAGGAACGCGATGGACACCTACAGACGCTGAAAGACGCTCTCATAAGAACGGGATATGACGCTCGACTCGTCGATCGACAGTTCAGACGAGCCACAGCGAAAAATCGCATAGACCTCCTCAGAAGACTAACACGGGACACAACCAACAGAGTACCCTTCGTCGTCCAGTACTTCCCCGGAGCGGAGAAACTACGCCATGTTCTCCGCAGCCTTCAACATGTCATCAATGACGACGAACACCTCGCTAAGGCCATCCCCACGACTCGCCTTCAAACAGCCACCCAACCTCAAACAGACCATCGTTCGCAGCAAATTACCCAGCTTTCAGGAGAACAGCGTCCACGACACCACACAACCCTGCCACGGCAACCTCTGCAAGACGTGCCAGATCATCGACACAGATACCACCATCACACGAGAGGACACCACCCACCAGGTGCATGGTTCATACTCCTGTGACTCGGCCAACGTTGTCTACCTCATACGTTGCAGGAAAGGATGCCCCGGAGCATGGTACATCGGTGAGACTATGCAGACACTGCGACAACGGATGAACGAACACCGTGCAGCAATCGCCAGACAGGAGGGTTCCCTCCCAGTCGGGGAACACTTCAGCAGTCAAGGACATTCAGCCTCTGATCTTCGGGTAAGCGTTCTCCAAGGCGGCCTTCGAGACACACGACAACGCAAAATCATCGAGCAGAAATTGATAGCCAAGTTCCACACCCATGAGGACGGCCTCAATTGGGATCTTGGGTTCATGTCGCGCTACACGTAACCCCACTAGCGAAAAAAAGTTATCTGTTTTTAATACAACGGGTCATTCTCTCTCTTTCTCTGCCTTTCGGATGTTTCTCTCTCTCTCTCTCTCTCTCTGTCTTTGTGTTCTGACCGTTTGTGTATTCAGTAGTCTTGTATGTAATGTCTCTCTGTCTGAACACTATTCAACTCCTTTGATTGCCTTGATAACGGGCAGTTGGAAAGATTATCTGTAATCCCCAGGCATTGTTCTCTGACTATATATGCTGTACCTTTATGGAATCCCACACTCACCTGACGAAGGAGGAAGCCTCCGAAAGCTTGTGATTTTCAAATAAAGCTGTTAGACTATAACCTGGTGTTGTAAGACTCCTTACATTTGTCCACCCCAGTCCATCACCGGCATCTCCACATCATCGCCTCCCTTTAAGAGATTGAGCTCCCTCTGGTGGTGGAAAGTGCGAATTGCACTGATTCCACGTGCAAGGCTGGGACTGGAACGCTGATTGCAGGCAAGTCCTTGGGTGCGTCCAAATTTGCGTCCTGCCTGAGTCGGGTCATTAGCGCATCGTGCTACCCCCGCCCGAAATGGACCCTTATCCAATTTTTCCACCATAGAGAACAAAAGCAAGGAAGTCATGATGAACCTTTGTAAAACACTGGAGTATTGTGTCCAGTTCTGGGCACCGCACTTTAGGAAAGATGTGAAGGCCTTAGAGAGGTTGCAGAACAGATTTACTAGAATGATTCCAGGGATGAGGGATTTTAGTTACGTGGATAGACTGGAGAAGCTGGGGTTGTTCTCCTTGGAACAGAGAAGGTTGAGAGGAGAATTGATAGAGGTATTCAAAATCATGAAGGGTCTAGACAGAGCAGATAGAGAGAAACTGTTCCCATTGGCGGAAGGGTCAAGAACCAGAGGACATAGATTTACGGTGATTGGCAAAAGAACCAAAGGTGACATGAGGAAAAACTGTTTTACACAGCGAGTGAATAGGATCTGGAATGCACTGCCCGGGGGGGTGGTGGAAGCAGATTCAATCATGGCCTTCAAAAGGGAACTGGATAAGTATTTGAAAGGAAAAAGTTTGCAGAGCTACGGGGAAAGGACAGGGGAGTGGGACTAGCTGGATTGCTCTTGCAGAGAGCCGGTGTGGACTCGATGGGCTGAATGGCCTCCTTCTGTGCTGTATCTTTCTATGATTTTATGAAAATCCTGATAATGCACCGTTGCTCATTCCTACCCTATCAAGCAACAGCACAGAAATCAGCATCCTGCGTGAATGAGATGAAGAGTTTGTGGGGCGCACTGGGTGATTCACTGAGCACAAGTAAGCAGGAGCAGGTGGAGGTGGCATTCTAGCTCTACTGTGGTGACAGGGATGCAGATTTCACTTGGCTCAGTGGTAGCATTCGTGTCTGAATCAGAAGGCCAGGAGTTTAAGTCCCACTCCAGTGACTTGAGCACATAATCCAGGCTGACACTCAAGTGCAGTACTGAGGGAGTGCTGCACTACTGAAGTCTTTTGGATGAGGTGTTAAACCAAGGCCTTGTCTGCTCTCTCATGTGAACGTAAAAGATCCCATGGCACAGTTCAAAGAGCAAGGGCGTTCTCCCCAGTGTCCTGGTCAATACTTATTCCTCAACCTGGGAGGGTTTATGGGACCTTGCTGTGTACAAATTGGCTGTCGCGTTTCCTACATTGCAACAACGATTACACTTCAAAACTATTTCATTGGCTGTAAAGCGCTTTGGGACGTCCTGAGGTCATGAAAAGTACTATAGAAATGCAAGTCATTCCTGGGATGAGAGGGTTGTCCTATGAGGAGGGGTTGAGTCGAATGGGCCTATACTCTCTGGAGTTTAGAAGAATGAGAGGTGATCTCATTGAAACATAAAAGATTCTGAGGAGGCTCGACAGGGTAGATGCTGAGAGGTTCCCCCGGCTGCAGATTCTAGAACCAGGGGGCATAGTCGCAGGGTAAGGGGTCGGCCATTTAGGACTGAGATGAGGAGGAATTTCTTCTCTCAGAGGGTTGTGAATCTTTGGAATTCTGTACCCCAGAGGGCTGTGGATGCTCAGTCGTTGAGTGTATTCAAGGCCGAGATAGATGGATTTTTGGACTTATGGGGAATCAAGGGATATGGGGATCGGGCAGGAAAGTGGAGTTGACGTTGAAGATCAGCCATGATCTGATTGAATGGCGGAGCAGGCTCGAGGGGCAATATGGCCTACTCCTGCTCGTATTTCTTATGTTCTTATGTAACCAACACCAATAAAAGATTATCTAGTTATTTATTTCATTGCTGTTTATGGGACCTCGCTGTGTATAACTTGGCTGCCGCATTTCCTACATGACAACAGTGACTACATGTCAAAAGTATTTCACTGGCTGTAAAGCGCTTTGAGATATCCTGAGGCCATGAAAAGTGCTATAGAAATGCAATTCTTTCTTCCCTTTCAGATTTTAGGTGCCCAGCATTTTAAAAAAATGATTTCTGTGCACCAGCAATCGTGAAGGTATTGGAGTGCCTGCCAGGGAGTGTCCAGATTACCACCTACCGTCCTCCCTCAGCTCATAAATCAGTCCTCCTCCTTGTTGAACACCACTTGGAGGAAGCACTGAAGGTAGCAAGGGCACAGAATGTACTCTGGGTGGGGGACTTCAATGTCCATCACCAAGAGTAGCTCGGTAGCACCACTACTGACCGAGCTGGCCGAGTCCTGAAGGACATAGCTGCCAGACTGGGCCTGCGGCAGGTGGTGAGCGAACCAACACGAGGGAAAAAACTACTTGACCTCGTCCTCACCAATCTACCTGTCGCAAATGCATCTGTCCATGACAGTATTGGTAGGAGTGACCATCGTACAGTCCTCGTGGAGACGAAGTCCCGTCTTCGCACTGAGGACACCATCCAACGTGTTGTGTGGCACTACCACCGTGCTAAATGGGATAGATTCAGAACAGATCTAGCAGCTCAAAATTGGGCATCCATGAGGTGCTGTGGGCCATCAGCAGCAGCAGAATTGTATTCCAGCACAATCTGTAACCACATGGCCCGGCATATTCCTCACTCTACCATTACCAACAAGCCACGGGATCAGTGAGGAGTGTAGAAGAGCATGCCAGGAGCAGCAGCAGGCGTACCTAAAAAATGAGGTGCCAACCTGGTGAAGCTACAGCACAGGACTACATGCATGCTAAAAAGCGGAAACAACATGCTGTAGACAGAGCTAAGCAATTCCACAACCAACGGATCAGATCAAAGCTCTGCAGTCCTGTCACATCCAGTCGTGAACATTGGTGGATAATTAAACAACTAACGGGAGGAGGAGGCTCTGTAAACATCCCCATCCTCAATGATGGCGGAGTCCAGCACGTGAGTGCAAAAGACAAGGCTGAAGCGTTTGCAACCATCTTCAGGCAGAAGTGCCGAGTGGATGATCCATCTCCGTCTCCGCCTGATATCCCCACCATCACAGAAGCCAGTCTTCAGCCAATTCGATTCACTCCACGTGATATCAAGAAACAGCTGAGTGCACTGGATAAAGCAAAGGCTATGGGCCCCAACAACATCCCAGCTGCAGTGCTGAAGACTTGTGCTCCAGAACTAGCTGCGCCTCGAGCCGAACTGTTCCAGTACAGCTGCAACACTGGCATCTACCCGACAATGTGGAAAATTGCCCAGGAACAACACCACCTGCACGTTCCCCTCCAAGTCACACACCATCCTGACTTGGAAATATATCGCCGTTCCTTCATCGTCGCTGGGTCAAAATCCTGGAACTCCCTTCCTAACAGCACTGTGGGAGAACCTTCACCACATGGATTGCAGTGGTTCAAGAAGGCGGCTCACCACCACCTTCTCAAGGGCAATTAGGGATGGGCAATAAATGCCGGCCTCGCCAGCGACGCCCACATCCCATGTACGAATAAACAAAAGACCAGCTGGATAGTATGGTGATAGTATGGGATCACCTCGATGGCTGCTGCAGCTGCTCCCCCTTTGCCTGCGGGGGTCTGCAGGCACAGGTGTTACATCTCTCAGCGAGGCAGATACTGGAGGCATGCAGGCTCTGGGCTCCAACTTGAACTGGCTGGGAGATCAAATGGATGGGGGCTTCACCCAGATCAGTCCTATCCACAAAAAGCAGGACAAATCCAATCCGGCCAATTACCGCCCCATCAGACTACTCTCAATCATCAGCAAAGTGATGGAAGGTGTCATCGACAGTGCTATCAAGCAGCACTTACTCACCAATAACCTGCTCACCGATGCTCAGTTTGGGTTCCGCCAGGACCACTCAGCTCCAGACCTCATTACAGTCTTGGTCCAAACATGGACTAAAGAGCTGAATTCCAGAGGTGAGGTGAGAGTGACTGCCCTTGACATCAAGGCAGAATTTGACCGAGTGTGGCACCAAGGAGCCCTAGTAAAATTGAAGTCAATCGGAATCGGGGGAAAATCTCCAGTGGCTGGAGTCATACCTAGCACAAAGGAAGATGGTTGTGGTTGTTGGAGGCCAATCATCTCAGCCCCAGGACATTGCTGCAGGAGTTCCTCAGGGCAGTGTCCTAGGCCCAACCATCTTCAGCTGCTTCATCAATGCTCTTCCCTCCATCATAAGGTCAGAAATGGGGATGTTCGCTGAAGATTGCACAGTGCTCAGTCCCATTCGCAACCCCTCAGATAATGAAGCAGTCCATGCCCGCATGCAGCAAGATCTGGACAACATCCAGGCTTGGGCTGATAAGTGGCAAGTAACATTCGTGCCAGACAAGTGCCAGGCAATGACCATCTCCAACAAGAGAGAATCTAACCACCTCCCCTTGACATTCAACGGCATTACCTTTGCCGAATCCCCCATCAACATCCTGGGGGTCACCATTGACCAGAAACTTAACTGGACCAGCCACATAAATACTGTGGCTACAAGAGCAGGTCATGGGCTGGGCATTCTGCGGCGAGTGACTCACCTCCTGACTCCCCAAAGCCTTTCCACCATCTACAAGGCACTAGTCAGGAGTGTGATGGAATACTCTCCACTTGCCTGGATGAGTGCAGCTCCAACAACACTCAAGAATCTCGAAACCATCCAGGACAAAGCAGCCCACTTGATTGGCACCCCATCCACCACCCTAAACATTCACTCCCTTCACCACCGGCGCACAGTGGCTGCAGTGTGTACCATCCACAGGATGCACTGCAGCAACTCGCCAAGGCTTCTTCGACAGCACCTCCCAAACCCGCGACTTCTACCACCTAGAAGGACAAGGGCAGCAGGCACATGGGAACAACACCACCTGCACGTTCCCCTCCAAGTCACACACTATCCTGACTTGGAAATATATCGCCGTTCCTTCAACGTCGCTGGGTCAAAATCTTGGAACTCCCTCCCTAACAGCACTGTGGGAGAACCGTCACCACACGGACTGCAGCGGTTCAAGAAGGCGGCTCACCACCACCTTCTCAAGGGCAATTAGGGATAGGCAATAAATACTGGCCTCGCCAGCGACGCCCACATCCCATGAACGAATAAAAAAAAGACGAGACCTGGGGGTGTATGTACACAAATCTGTGAAGGTGGCAGGACAAGTTGAGAAGGCTGTTAAAAAAGCATATGGGATCCTGGGCTTTATTAATAGAAGCATGGAGTACAAAAGCAAAGCGGTTATGCTAAACCTTTATAAAACACTGGTTGACCCTCAGCTGGAGTATTGTGTTAAATTCTGAGCACCACATTTTAGGAAGGATGTGACGGCCTTAGAGAGGGTGCAGAAAAGATTTACTAGAATAGTACCAGGGATGGGGGACCCCATTTATGTGGATAGACTGGAGAAGCTGGGGTTTTCTCTTTGCAGCAGAGAAGGTTAAGGGGAGATTTGATAGAGGTGTTCAACATCGTGAAGGGTTTTGCTGGAGTAAATAAGGAGAAACTGTTTCCAGTGGCAGAAGGGTCAGTAACCAGAGGACACAGATTTAAGGTGATTGGCAAAAGAACCAGAGGCGACATGAGGAAACATTTTTTTTACGCAGCGAGTTGTAATGATCTGGAATGCACTGCCTGAAAGGGTGGTGGAAGCAGATTCAATAGTAACTTTCAAAAGGGAATTGGATAAATACTTGAAGGGAAATAATTTACAGGGCTATGGGGAAAGAGCAGGGGAGTGGGATTAATTGGATTGCTCCTACAAACAGCCAGCACAGGCATGATGGGCCAAATGGCCTCCTTCTGTCCTGTGCCATACTATAATACTCTTAATGATATCAGCTTTTTATTTCCAGGTTTTTTGGTGCTTTTTAAAAACTGAATTCAAATTCTCACATGCCATGTGATTTGAACTCGTTCTCTGGATCACTAATCCACTAACCACTACACTACCACACCCCTAATCCACTAACCACTACACTACCACACCCCTAATCCACTAACCACTACACTACCACACCCCTAATCCACTAACCACTACACTACCACACCCCTAATCCACTAACCACGACACTACCACACCCCTAATCCACTAATCACCACACCCCTAATCTTCTCTTGTGGACGAGTTTCTCCTTTCCCTTTTATAAGTTATTCCTCTGATGATGGGCTGTGCCTGCAACATCAAGTTCTCTTTTCCCCATGTGCTAAATGTTTGCAGCATTTTCTGTTTTAGTTTGATTTCCAGCATCAGCAGTACATTTTTAAAAATATATTCCTGCTAAATGTGTATGTGCCCAAGGTGATCAGACACCCTGGACAAGGCACAGCCATGCATATTTTATGCAGGATTTTAATCTGTTTAGGCGTGTGAAGACGGTCAGGGAGTTGCAAGGCCGAGTATACAATAGGAGGGAAACACTCCCCAGCTCGCACCAAACTCCCGCACACAGCGAACCTGCGCGGCCGATTCCGGAAAAAGCCGAAGTGCGGTTGGCCGATTCCGGAAAAAGCCGAAGTGCGGGGGGGGGGCCGATTCCGGAAAAAGCCGAAGTGCGGGGGGGGGGCCGATTCCGGAAAAAGCCGAAGTGCGGGGGGGGGCCGATTCCGGAAAAAGCCGAAGTGCGGGGGGGGGCCGATTCCGGAAAAAGCCGAAGTGCGGGGGGGCCGATTCCGAAAAAAGCCGAAATGCTGGGGGGGGGGGGGGGGCCGATTCCGAAAAAAGCCGAAATGCGGGGGGGGGGGGGGGGGGCGATTCCGAAAAAAGCCGAAGTGCGGGGGGGGGGGGGGGGGGCGATTCCGAAAAAAGCCGAAGTGCGGGGGGGGGCCGATTCCGAAAAAAGCCGAAGTGCGGGGGGGGGCGATTCCGAAAAAAGCCGAAGTGCGGGGGGGGGGGGCGATTCCGAAAAAAGCCGAAGTGCGGGGGGGGGGGGGGGGCGATTCCAGAAAAAGCCGAAGTGCGGGGAGGGCCGATTCCGAAAAAAGCCGAAGTCCGGTTCGCCGTTTCTCGGATGGAGCCGAAGCGTGGCTCGGGAGCACACGTGGGCGCTGAGCGCTGACAGCCAATAGCAGGGCGCGCCTGTGGCTGGGCTGACGTCAGCGCCGTAGCGGTCCAGTCCCTCCGCAGGCTGAATTCTAATGCGTGCGACAGAAAGCGCCGAGGTCACGAACTATGACCTTTGAAGGAAAGAAAACAGTTATAAAAACTATGAAATAAGGCGTTTTGTTGCAGGTAAGCGCCGCTCTCGGGCTGGCCTCCGCCCGGCACCGGGCAACCGCACTCTGCCCGGCGGCACAGCTAAACGCAGCGACGTTCGACCGTGAGGGAGCCGGGGGCCGAGCTCGCCGTGCCGCCGGCGGATTGTGTTACCCGACCCTTTTACCTTTGCCACCGGGGCCTAGTTTCGCATAAATAACCTGGCGGAAGGAGCCGAGCGCCGCACCGGCCCGGCGTCCTCTGCACGGAACCGGTGAGCGGCGGCCGCCGCCTGCTGTCCCGCTCAACGAGCGGCCGCCGCGGCATTTCCATGATTACAGGCCCCGAACGGGCTTTACTGTTACAGCGGCGGAAATCAGGCGGGGTGATTGACAGGGGCCACAGCCAATCACAGTGTCCGGCATCTGCATCCCAGGTGACCAGCCAATCGGCTGTAAGCGGGGCGGGAGGGTGGGTTGTTTCCGGTCGCTGTGGGGCACAAGTCCTCTCTCCCGCGGCGTTGCTCATGGTTACTGTACCAGCAGTGAGGCCGTGTCAGCTCAAACTTTCCTTTCAATTGTGACAGCATTTTGAGACTCGTAGTTTTTTCACATTAATAAAATATAACATTTAGATTGTGTTAGTTTACATCTTCTGTCTTCAGGTTGTTGTTGAGCAGCAAGGAGAAGGGGCTGCAAGGGAGAAAATGGCAGAGGTGAAGTTTAGGGGGTAGGGGAGAGGCAAAGGAGGGAAATAAGGTGGAATTGGTTGCAAGGCTAGTTGGATGGCAGGAAGTAGGGTTAATGGATAGGAATAGCATGTTTGATGCAAGATTTTATACAAAGTGCATATATAGCTGTACTGGCAGATCAGCCATGGCTTTACACACGATGAATCATTGCTGTGCTGGTTTATAGCAGTAGGGTGTTCATGGAAAGATTACAGCACGGAAGGAGGCCATTCAGCCCATCGAGTCTATGCAAGAGCAGTCCAGCTAGTCCCACTCCTCTGCCCTATCCCCGTAGCCCTGCAATTTTTTTCCTTTCAAGTACTTATCCAGTACCCTTTTGAAGGCCATGATTGAATCTGCCTCCACCACCCCCTCGGGCAGTGCATTCCAGATCGTGACCACTCGCTGTTTAAAAAAAGGTTTTTCCTCATGTCACCTTTGGTTCTTTTGCCAATCAGCTTAAATCTATGTCCTCTGGTTCTTGACCCTTCCGCCAATGGGAACAGTTTCTCTCTATCTACTCTGCCCAGATCGTTCATGATTTTGAATACCTCTATCAAATCTCCTTGCAACCTTCAC